>NC_140167.1:93395340-93653856 GCF_963971535.1 Notolepis coatsorum | reverse complement strand
AAATGTCTCATATTCATATCTATTTTTGAAATCCATGACATTTACATTTAGTCATTTAGCTGCTTTTATCCAAAATGACTTACAAGTTCTGTCAAGTCTGCAGGAAGGGTACAACTCTGCGTATAAGTAAGATTGTTTGTTAAACAGTGTCAAACTTGAGTGCTACAGTCTTGAGTCCATATATACCAGCCGTGTCATGCTAGCATACAGGCACAGGTCATAGATACCAACCGTGTCATGCTAGCATACAGGCACAGGTCATAGATACCAACCATGTCATGCTAGCATACAGGTCATAGATACCAACCGTGTCATGCTAGCATACAGGCACAGGTCATAGATACCAACCGTGTCATGCTATACAGGCACAGGTCATAGATACCAACCATGTCATGCTAGCATACAGGCACAGGTCATAGATACCAACCATGTCATGCTAGCATGCACAGGTCATAGATACCAACCATGTCATGCTAGCATACAGGCACAGGTCATAGATACCAACCATGTCATGCTAGCATACAGGCACAGGTCATAGATACCAACCATGTCATGCTAGCATACAGGCACAGGTCATAGATACCAACCGTGTCATGCTAGCATACAGGCACAGGTCATAGATACCAACCGTGTCATGCTAGCATACAGGCACAGGTCATAGATACCAACCATGTCATGCTAGCATACAGGCACAGGTCATAGATACCAACCGTGTCATGCTAGCATACAGGCACAGGTCATAGATACCAACCGTGTCATGCTAGCATACAGGCACAGGTCATAGATACCAACCATGTCATGCTAGCATACAGGTCATAGATACCAACCGTGTCATGCTAGCATACAGGCACAGGTCATAGATACCAACCGTGTCATGCTATACAGGCACAGGTCATAGATACCAACCATGTCATGCTAGCATACAGGCACAGGTCATAGATACCAACCATGTCATGCTAGCATGCACAGGTCATAGATACCAACCATGTCATGCTAGCATACAGGCACAGGTCATAGATACCAACCATGTCATGCTAGCATACAGGCACAGGTCATAGATACCAACCATGTCATGCTAGCATACAGGCACAGGTCATAGATACCAACCGTGTCATGCTAGCATACAGGCACAGGTCATAGATACCAACCGTGTCATTATACAGGCACAGGTCATAGATACCAACCATATCATGCTAGCATACAGGCACAGGTCATATCTTCATTGAGAACATGCTATATGCAACTATATGCATGTATGCCTGTATGACTCCTGTATGACGCGTCACCGTATCCGCTAGACCGGAGGCATGACAGGACATTAGCAAGAAAACCCATAAAAAGCTAACACCTCTCACACCTATCGCACCTCTCACACCGATCCCACCTATCATACCTATCACACCTCTCACACCGATCCCACCTCTCACACCTATCACACCTCTCACACCTCTCACACCTATCACACCTCTCACACCTCTCACACCTCTCACACCTCTCACACCGATCCCACCTATCACACTTCTCACACCTCTCACACCTCTCACACCTCTCACACCTCTCACACCTCTCACACCTATCACACCTCTCACACCTATCACACCTATCACACCTATCACACCTCTCACACCTATCACACCTATCACACCTCTCACACCTATCACACCTATCACACCTCTCACAGCACCTCTCACACCTATCACACCTCTCACACCGATCCCACCTATCACACCTATCACACCTCTCACACCTATCACACCTCTCACACCTATCACTCCTCTCACACCTATCACACCTCTCACACCTATCACACCTCTCACACCTATCACACCTCTCACACCTATCACACCTCTCACACCTATCACACCTATCACACCTCTCACACCTCTCACACCTCTCACACCTATCACACCTATCACACCTCTCACACCTCTCACACCGATCCCACCTATCACACCTATCACACCTCTCACACCTATCACACCTATCACACCTAGCAGACCTCTCACACCTATCACGCCTCTCACACCTATCACTCCTCTCACACCTCTCACACCTATCACACCTATCACACCTCTCACACCTATCACACCTCTCACACCTATCACACCTCTCACACCTCTCACACCTATCACACCTCTCACACCGATCACACCGATCACACCGATCACACCTATCACACCTATCACACCTCTCACACCTATCACTCCTCTCACACCTATCACACCTATCACACCTCTCACACCTATCACACCTCTCACACCTATCACACCTATCACACCTCTCACACCTATCACACCTCTATACCCATTCTGCAATCTGTTAATAAAGTTGTACTTAAGTTATGCTTTTACATTATACTTACTTAATAAGTGAATAGTTCCAATTCAATCAAAAACTATGAGTTTTATTTACTCAAAACATAATGCGGTTTACAGTCTGTATCTACGTAATTATCTTAAGTTGTACTTAAGTTATGCTTTTACATTATACTTACTTAATAAGTGAATAATTCCAAGTCAATCAAAAACTATGAGTTTTATTTACTCAAAACATAATGCAGTTTACAGTCTGTATCTACTTAATTATCTTAAGTTGTACTTAAGTTATGCTTTTACATTATACTTACTTAATAAGTGAATAGTTCCAAGTCAATCAAAAACTATGAGTTTTATTTACTCAAAACATAATGCGGTTTACAGTCTGTATCTACTTAATTATCTTAAGTTGTACTTAAGTTATGCTTTTACATTATACTTACTTAATAAGTGAATAGTTCCAAGTCAATCAAAAACTACGAGTTTTATTTACTCAAAACATAATGCGGTTTACAGTCTGTATCTACTTAATTATCTTAAGTTGTACTTAAGTTATGCTTTTACATTATACTTACTTAATAAGTGAATAATTCCAAGTCAATCAAAAACTATGAGTTTTATTTACTCAAAACATAATGCGGTTTACAGTCTGTATCTACTTAATTATCTTAAGTTGTACTTAAGTTATGCTTTTACATTATACTTACTTAATAAGTGAATAGTTCCAAGTCAATCAAAAACTATGAGTTTTATTTACTCAAAACATAATGCGGTTTACAGTCTGTATCTACTTAATTATCTTAAGTTGTACTTAAGTTATGCTTTTACATTATACTTACTTAATAAGTGAATAATTCCAAGTCAATCAAAAACTATGAGTTTTATTTACTCAAAACATAATGCGGTTTACAGTCTGTATCTACTTAATTATCTTAAGTTGTACTTAAGTTATGCTTTTACATTATACTTACTTAATAAGTGAATAGTTCCAAGTCAATCAAAAACTATGAGTTTTATTTACTCAAAACATAAGAACACGTCACACGAACTCAAGACATTCAAGTTAGTAGAACTTTCATAGAATATTGAGTATACCCTACTCAAACTAATTGATTATTTTGAACATGCGGGTTTACAGTGTAATAATGACCAGACATGAAGAACTGCCACTGATCCCATCCAGTACCTTCTTGAGATCATGTGTACAAACAAATCTAAGGAAATGAATAAAGGGAAGATGATTAAACAGAAGGTTCTGTAGACACAGTACTGAATTCTCCCACCCGGACCAATGCAATTTGAAATATTATTATAGAATATAGAATAGCAGGCTTATAAATTACCTTTATTATAGCAAATTCGCACATTTATATATATATTATCGTTCAAATGCCCGAGTTCAATTTGGATTTAGTATCACCAGGCATGCATAAGAACAGATAATGAAATCTACTGTAATCTACTGTACTTTATTATTTTGATCAGGGTGCAACCGTTTTGAAACTAATTTCAAATCCAATTGTTTCTGCATGCTAAAAATAGGGAAGAGAAACTATCTGCGCTTCAATAACGTTACATTTTGTGGTCTATTATCCCGAATAATAAGAGTTATTAAAGAAATGCATACAGAACTATGAAGCTTGAAACCCCATAGAGGCTTTCAGGAAGTGTAGTTCTGAAAAATTCCAATGCAGATCCAGAGATATAGCGCTGTCCTCTACAAAATGGCTGCAAAAAACTACAATTCCCATGGTTAAAGATTTCCAAAATGGTCGCCTCGCAAAATAAACAGACCAAATCGAAAGGGTAAATCTATGTAATAACACTTTAACCTATTGTTAAACTAACGTATTGATGATAATATACATTATAAATGCTGTTGTGACATGGTTATGATGTTTATACTTGAATACGTTTCAAAATAAAAGCGATACTTTTGTCAAACAGTCTGGAGATATTGATTTATGCCATGATGTAATTTTGGGACCGGTACCGGTCCCGTCGGGCTTACGAGGCCAGCTGGTCATAGGAGGCAGTATCTTCCCGCATAAGAAAATCCACAAGTGTGTAGATCTCCTAATGTTACAGAGAACCAAATAGACCACATGTGCATCAGTCGAAAGTTCAGGAGGTCATGTCAAGATGTGCGAGTGAAGAGAGGAGCAGATGCAGCATCAGACCACCACCTCCTTCTGATGACGGCAAAGCTACGTCTTAAAAGGCACTCCACCACTAGCAGCACACCAACAAGATACGACCTTGGACTTCTCAGGAACCAAGAAGTAGAGAAGAGATTCCAGATCAGCCTCAAGAACAGATACCAGATACTGCAGTCTGAAGGAGTGGATGAAGATGGAGATGTAGAGACCCAGTGGCAACAGTCAAAAAAGATCTGGCTGGACACCTGCGAGGAAATCCTCGGACAAAGGAAAACAAAACACTAAGACTGGGTCTCCGTTGAAACACTTCAGAAACTGAAAGAAAGGAAGGAGAAGAAAGAGAAGATAAACACAAGCTAAACTAGAGCAGCAGAGGGAAGGGCACAGGAAGAGTACACACAGGTTAACATATAACTATAAATACATTTAAGTTTTGTTGTATTTGTCACATATAAAGTACATATAAAGTCCAAACACGATACAAACTAAAGTACAACCTAAAGTCTCCCTGTGACTCTCTTTCTTGCCAGCTGCACTCTCCTACTTTATTTATTTATATAAAGAGATATATATATATTTTTTTATCTACTTTTTCTCCCATTTTCAATTTTTCTCTCATCCCAATTTCGTATCGTCCAATTCTACCCTCCCCTGTCTCGAACGCTGTTAGGCCATGCCTCCCACAAGCCGGCTGCAATCTGGACGAAGCCTTACATCACGAGTCCCCTCCGGTACTCAAGGAAGCAGCCGTCACATCTTTTCACCTGCACAGCGCGATCTCTCAGCGTCGGGGGTCTACGTGGGAGGGACACGCTGCCCCCGTCGCTTCCTGATTCTGCTGCGCAGGCGAACCAACCGACCTGTAGGAGTCGCTGTCCACAACGTCCGATCCCCACCCATCAGCTTCCCACCCCCTAATACTGCCAATTGTATTAGTATGAACGAGCAGCCAAGCTGATAGCAATGCCAGAGAACCCAGCGTCTCCTGCATTTGTGGCGAGCGCCTTGCCCACTACACCACCTAGCCGCCCCTATAAAGAGATATTTTCTCAGGTGCAGTCTCCTACACCATCCTCTACATAAACCTCCTCAACTTCCCTGCTGGTGTGGTACCCGTCTCCACGGTGACAGCAGAGGATGAGGAGGAACTCAAGCACTACAAGGGAAACTTTCAGGATCCCTGGGACACGCTTTTCAAAAAGGTAAGGATGGAGTGTCAAACAACTTCTACTTTGGCTTCTTCCAAATCCACATGTCTCTATTGACCAGTAGATGGAGCCAGTAACCTGGATAGTGTCACTGGGTGCTGTGTTGGTATTGACTGGCTCCTTGTGTTTGTGTGCAGGCTGTGACGGGAGCTGAGGGGTTACCTGTGTCTGTACAGTGTGTAGCTCTGCCCTGGCAGGAGGAGCTCTGCCTGCGCCTCATGAAGGAGGTGGAACACCTGCTCCAACACAACGGAAAGTGAGACAGAGATGGAGAAATGAGAGAGACTAAGGATGGGAATGGTTAAAATCATTAGTCAAACAAATGCTGGGTGATGTATCGAGAGATATTACAGACATATGACTTGTTTAATCTAAATTTAACCTTGATTTAATGAAAATAATAATGCATTTGTCATTCACATATTTTGTATAATTTACAGAGGGAAAGATTTTAAGTCAATATCAGTTTTTTTGCACAGAGGTTGGTTGTTTTTGCCCTACACACCAGAATGTATTGAATTACATATTTTTGGTTTTAGATTGGTATAATCAAGTTACATGGGATTACACATGATTTACATGTGATTGGGGTTTATAGCATTCACTTAAGGTTTACTGTAATTTGTCTTTGACTGTGTCCTCAAACCATTCACTTATATATGTAACAAATCATTTTTAACTGGTATTTTTCCTAATTAAATGAAAATGGCCAAGGTGGTTCCAATTGTTTTAAGTGGTGACATACATATATCAAATTATAGACTTATATCATTGCTACCTCAATTTTCAAAGATACTCGAAAAGATTTTTGTAAATAGACTTGATGGCTTTATTGAAAAATATGGGTTATTGAGTGACCATCAATATGGTTTTAGGAGAAATATATCCTTAGCAGTGATAGATTTTGTGGAAAATATATCAACAGCAATTAATGAAAAACAACAATCAGGTGTATTTATTGACTTACGTAAAGCATTTGACACAATTGACAATTCCCTGCTTTTACAGAAAATGGAACGGTATGGAATAAGGTGTCACTCATCATTGGTTAAGAAGTTATTTAAATAATAGGTTTCAATATGTAAACATTAATAACACAGAGGAGTAACTTGTGGTGTTCCACAGGGTTCCGTATTGGGACCCAAGTTATTTATACTTTATTTAAATGACATTTTTACAGTGTCGAATATTTAGAAAATTGTTACATTTGCTGATGATACTAATTTACTTTGTTCATGGGAGGACATGAAAGAATTATTGAAAACAGTAGAAAGGGAATTGATAAAGTTAAAGAAATGGTTTGATAGGAATAAGTTGTCTCAATGAAAACAAAACTAAATCTATGGTATTTGGTGGTGTTCCTACCGACTGAAATTAAACTGAATTTAAATGGAACTGAAATTGAAAGATTATATGAAACAAAATTCTTAGGTGTGATTATAGATCACAAACTCTGTTGGAAGCCACATATACAATATATCAAAGGTAAATTAGCCAAATCTGTTGGCATTCTGTACAAAACAAGGGAGCTGTTAAATCAGAAATGTTTGCATATATTGTATTTTTCACTTGTTGTGCCATACATGTCATATTGTGTTGAGGTCTGGGGGAATGTTTATAAAACAAATATAGATCCTATTATTAAACTACAGAAAAGAGCTATTAGAATAATAAACAAAGCTAGTTACCTTCAATCGACAAATCCATTATTCATAAAATCCTGCACATTAAAATGTACATAAAAACCTTGGAAATCAATTTTCGTGCTAAGAGTACGAAAAAGTTCCTCATCGTCTTGAGAAGTTCTCAATAAGCCTTTTTCCATAAACTCCTGAAGCACTCCACATTTTGCATTTACATTTAGTAATTTAGCTGACACTTTTATCCAAAGCGACTTACAAGTTCTGTACAACAAGTCACCAGGAAGGGTACAACTCTGGCAGCTAAGGGTAAGTGCATACTAGTTATTATAAGTAATTTATTTCAGATATTGATTGAAGAAGTGTGTTTTTAGTCGACAATGGAAAATTGTTGGGTTTCGGCTATCCTGACTGCTGGGAAGTTTGTTCCACCATTGTGGAGCAAGGACCAAGAATAGCCGGCTTGCATAGGAGTGTGAGTCGGCCAGAAGATGCAGAATGTAGAGGTCTTGAGGGTGTGTAGTTAGAGACCATTGACTGGAGATAGGAGGGAGCCGTTCCCCTCGCTGCACGGTGTGCAGCTCAAGAACCTTGAGGCAGATTCATGCAGCGATGGGAAGCCAGTGCAGCTCTCTAAGAAGTGGGGTAACATGGGCTGACTGGTAGGTTGGGTATCATCTTTCCATGTCATTAGGAATTCTCATGTTGAATTCCTCTCTCTCTGGGGATTATATATATTATATATATATTGTATATAATATATATATATATAATATGATATGATATTTTCATTTATAATGCACCCCCCAGACAATTTTTACATTGGTCCGGGGGGAAAAGAACATAATAAATGGACAGGACAATGGAGACAGGGAACCAGGCAGACGGACAGACAGAGAACATAAGTACACCTCAGACACACAACACAACAGCAAAGTAACTCAGTGATCATCCAGAGCGAAAAGGTGGGTTTTAAGCAAGGCCTTGAATGTCTGTATGGTGTTGGCAGACTTGATGTTGAGAGGGAGCTTATTCCACAGTGTCGGCGCCATCACTGCAAAGGCCCGGAAACCCTTTGTCACCACTTTGGCCCGCGGGACCCTCAGACATAGTTGGTCATTCGATCTGAGGGACCTGGAGCTGACGGGTTGGACCAAGAGTAGGCTGGAGCGAGACCATTGAGGACTTTGTAAGTGAATAGCATGGTTTTGAATTTGATTCTCTTCCTCCCTGGGAGCCAATGGAGAGAGACAAGGACTAGGGAGATGTGGTCCCTCATTCTGGTGCCTGAGACCAGCCTGGCAGCAGCATTTTGAACGCGCTGGAGGGGGAAGATGGTTTTGTCCGGAAGACCAGAGTAGAGAGAATTGCAGTAGTCCAGTCGTGAGAAAATGAGCATGATGATGACTTTCTGAAGGTCGCTGGGGGAGAGGAAGGACTTGATTTGTTAAATGATGCGCAGTTGGAAGAAACAGGACTGTACCACTGATCTTACTTGCTGGTTGAAATTGAGATCTGAGTCAAATAAGACTCCAAGGTTTCTCACATTGGGTTTCACCCAGGAGGAGAGGCTTTCCATGTTTCTGGAGCTCTGAGTGACTGAGGTGGGGGTGCCAAACAGAATGATCTCCCCCTTGCTCTCATTTAACTGTAGGTGGTTTTGTGACATCCACTCCTTTATGTTGCCTAAGGCAGGTCTTCAGGCGGTGTAGGCGTAGCAGTGGAAGGA
Source organism: Notolepis coatsorum (assembly GCF_963971535.1). NCBI lineage: Eukaryota > Metazoa > Chordata > Actinopteri > Aulopiformes > Paralepididae > Notolepis > Notolepis coatsorum. The sequence goes on along the minus strand of NC_140167.1, from coordinate 93,644,805 downwards.
GATGTTGTGCCGAGTGATGATTTGACTGGTTGGGGGGGGGCATGTAAAGATTGAAGAGGATGGGTGCCAGGATTGAACCCTGTGGGACCCCGCAGGTGAGGTTGGCTTGCTGGGAGGAGAAGTTGGCTAGACTCACAGAGTAGGTTCTATTGTTTAGGTAGGATCTGAACCAGGAGAGGATGGTGTTGCTGATGCCAACCCCCTGTTGGAGGCGGTCAGTGAGGACGGAGTGGTCCACTGTGTCAAATGCTGCACTCAGGTCGAGAAGGACCAGTGCAGCACATTTCCTAGTATCCACAGTGAGGAGGAGGTCATTGAGGACCTTCAGGAGGGCGGCCTCAGTGCTGTGTCCTGCCCTAAACCCCGACTGGAATTTCTCCAGGATGTTGTTCCTCAGTCTTGAGGTAGGGCATCAGCTGACTGAGGACAGCCTTTTCCAGGACTTTTGATAGGAATGGCAGTTTGGAGATGGGCCGGTAATTATTGAGGAGAGTGGGGTCTAAGTTGTGTTTTTTTTAGGAGAGGATGAACCACTGCTTGTTTGAAACAGGATGGAACGGTACTGTGTGTACATTGTGTCCTATATGTTACTTTATGTTTATATTAGATCTTTTTATATACACCGTGGGAAGGGGGAACGCAATAAAATGTTTCTGTATGTCTTCCACATTATGGAAAATTACAATAAAGTTGACTTTGACCTTGATATATGTGTAAAAAAAACATGTGATCTCCATCTTGTTTTGTTGCACGCATGTTATGAAATACTATGTTTTCTGGTTCACTGTCCTATAATGAATTATGCACCACCTACCTAGGCTACTGTCACCTGAATTATTCATGCAAGGTATTTCCTCCTGCATTGTCCCAGTGCCCAAGCGCCCTCTGTGACCACAGGCCTGTTGCTCTGACGTCACACATCATGAAGACCTTTGAGAGGCTGGTCCTGCAGCAGTGAGTGACTCCCTGCAGTTTACATACTGTACCAGGCAAACACTGGGGTGGAGGACGCCATCATCTACATGCTCCACAGAGCCTGTAGTGTTGTTGAAGTTATCTGGATAAGTCACATTGGGAAATGTCTGGTAATAAATGAAATGATGATAATTTCTGGGTAGTTTTAAGTGCAGGCCATGGAACTGGGTAGTTTTCAGCATTGTGCTAAGGTTTATTGTAATGGACTAACCTGGCCTGGTGCAGGACAGACTGGTGTCCATGGTCTCTGTTAGGTTAGTACTGGACTAACTTGGCCTGGTGCAGGCTGTGGTGTCCATGGTCTCTGTTAGGTTAGTACTGGACTAACTTGGCCTGGTGCAGGACTGGTGTCCATGGTCTCTGTTAGGTTAGTACTGGACTAACTTGACCTGGTGCAGGCTGTGGTGTCCATGGTCTCTGTAACTGAGGGGTTACAAAACCATGACTGTATTAAAGATTGTGATATATTAAACCACTGCTAGTTATGTACTTTAATTACTGGCCAAACAGTACATCAAATATTGATGGTGAACACTCACAAGAACACGGCATTGACACAGAAATACTATTGGAGGGTAATTTATTATTATTAGGCAACGTTAGGTTACAGATTGAGAATTAGGGTCGCGCTTGTATGGCGAAGAATATACGTAAAGTCAGAGCATAAGTCACTAAGGATAGTAGGAATACTATGATGGGTCTAAGCTGACGCCACCTGTTGTATAGTAGCAATTATATAGGGCAACAACGGTACCAACTGGAGACAATGGGTAGAGGAATGTTCGGGTACTCCGTCTGAGTCAACGAGGAATAAAGAGGCTCCAGGTACAGGAGTCGGTGCTTGTACTCCCTTGATCAGCAGACAAAAGCAATAGTTGTAATCCAAGATGCTCGACAGCATTGACGACAGCTAGCCAGCCCCTTCCACGAGGCAGGCCAGAGTGGTAATCCTCACGAGGTTAAATCCCAAACGACAGTGGAAATCAACGGTGCTCTTCTCCGGTAGTCACGGTCCCAAAGCAATATAATCCAACCAGGAATGGTTCTGCAATCGCCGGTGCCAATTCTCCTGGGTACATGTCCAACGGTTCTCGCCTAGGACTCCTCGGGTGTGGGCAACGTATTTAGGCCACACAGCCTGGATAAGTGCACTAGCTAAAGACACGACGAACCGATGGGTAATGCTACACACGGAAGAACTGTGGCCGCACGATATACAATAAATGATCGACTATTACTTCACATTAGATTAAGTCGAACTCAACGTTACTGCATTAAACTCTGACACTTTAACATTCTATTCGCACACGGTTCTCAATGCTCTATTTAGATGCAAGGTTGCTCACTTCACTGCACGTTGACTCGTGGTGAAGGGTTTGAACTAGTTACTGCTGTTTACACCTGCGCCGTATTTATACTTAAGTGAATATCTAGTCCCAACCTCAGTTCTTGTCTCGTATTACTACGCAGACTCTGGGCATGTTCTGACATGCCCGGAGTTGTCTTTGAACTTGCCGTTGGGGGCTTGCGCGTAGGCGCCTGGGGCGCTGTCCAATAGGAGAGCGAATATTACTCTGGTCTGTACGCAGGTAAAGGGATATTCCGTGTATATATATAAATAATATACAAGGTATATCAAACGATACATATATATATTCAGTTTAATCTGGCCCTTCACAACAGCCGCCTCCTAATTAGTCCGCACCTAATTAGTTAAAAGGAAGACAGATTAATAGTCCAGTCAACTGCTCAATGTCTGTTGTGGGGAGTAGGGCAATCTACAAAGTCAGTGGGTCATGATCGTCATCAAGGGAGTCAGGGAGCCTCGGCAATTCTATCAGCCTCGCCACGGGTCGGGTGTAGGTCCGTCCCTGGACAATAACTTCTGCCGCTCTGACCTTTCCGTCGGCACCAGTGATCACTTTGCTTACGCGGCCGGCCGGCCACATAGCTCGGGGTAGTGACTGGTCTATGATCATAACGACTGTGCCCACTTGTAAGTTGTCTCTATCTTTTACCCATTTCTGGCGGGTTTGGAGAGACGGTAGGTAGTGGAGGAGGAAACTGTTCCAAAACTTGTCAGCCAGTACTTGACTGTACCTCCACATTCTTCGGCCGTTCGCTTCTTCGGGTCTGTACACCGTCTGTGGGAGCGCGGGGTCCAGCCGCCCCATCAAGAGAGTGTTGGGGGTGACTGGGTCGACATCTGCTACATCACTTGAGACGTAACCGAGGGGCTTTGAGTTCAATACTCCCTCGATCTCTGTGAGGACTGTCGTGAGGACTTCTTCATCCACGGTCTGGGCCCCAAGCACGGCGTACAGAGCTGTCTTTATGGAACGTACTTCTCTTTCCCAGGTTCCCCCGAAGTGAAGGGCGTTCGGGGGGTTAAACTGGAAGTCGATCTGAGAAGGAGCGAGGTGGGTCTTAAGTTCTGGACCCATGGCTTGGAAGCTCTCTCTCAGCTCTCTTTCTCCGCCTTTGAAGTTTGTCCCATGATCAGACAACAACGTAGACGGTTTTCCTCTTCGCGCTGTGAATCTCCGGAAGGCCATGAGGAATGAGTCCGTACTCATGGTCGGAAGGAGTTCTATGTGTATTGCTCGGGTGGTCATGCACTTGAATACAATGCCCCACCTCTTCTCCGTCCCTCTTCCTTTCTTCACATAGAGCGGGCCGAAGCAGTCCACGCCGGTGGAGTGAAAGGGCTTATCGCCGAGTCGGAGGCGACAGGGAGGCAGGTCTGCCATCATGGGTATACTGGGCTGTGCTCGCCACTTGTGACAGTCTAGACAGGTCCGCTGGAAGCGTCGTACTGCTTCTCTTCCTTGCAGTATCCAATAGCGACGTCGGATCTCAGCGAAGACTCTCTCTGCCCCAGCGTGGTGCACATCCTCGTCGTATTTCTTTATGATGAGCTCAGTGACTTTGTGTCGGCTGTTGAGGACTATAGGAAACTTGACGTCATCCGTTAAGTCCGGGGCCCGTCTCAGACGACCACCCACCCTGATGAGGCCATGGGTGTCGCGCTCGGGGGCCAAGTGGAGCAGTCTGCTGTCTGACGGGACTGGCTTTGTTCCCTGCAGGCAGTCTAGCTCGTCGGGGAACGAGTCTCTTTGGGCTCGCTGTAGCAGAAGGAGTTCTGCCTCTTCGTAGTTAGCTGCGTTAATGTCGGTAGTGGGGGGAACCTCAGGGTGGTGCCACAGGAATGTCTTTAACTGCGCACTCTCAAAGGTGAGGCAGTCGTCTATGTTAGGGTCAGTGGGGACTGGGGTGTGCGTCAACCCACAGAACATAGATTTCTTGATCTCTGCCTCCTCTTGACTAGCCTCCCGAGGGGTGGGGTTAGGCCACTCTTCTTCCGGGAGCTTGAGGAACTCAGGACCGTCACTGTAGATATTGTGACGTGTGAGGTCATCTAGGGACATCCCCCGTGTGATGACATCTGCTGGGTTCTGTTTCGTGTCCACGTACCTCCAGCACGCTGATCCTGTTAGGTCTTGGATCTCTGTGATTCTGACTCCCACGAAGACCTTGTATCTACAAGAATCGGACTGGATCCATGTGAGTACGGTCATGGAGTCTGACCACAAGATTGTTCTTTGCACCGGGATGGTGAGTTCACGTTGGATTAACGTGGCGAGTTGCGCGCCTACCAGAGCTGCGCAGAGCTCTAGACGCGGGATCGATTGTTGCTTGCGGGGGGCTATCCTTGATCGAGCCAGGATGAAGGCTGTGTGTATTTCTCCTCCCTCCTCTCGGGCCCGCAAGTAAGCCACCGAGCCGTAGGCCACTTCTGAGGCGTCGCTGAAGACGTGCAGGTCCATCTGGCACGTCTCCAGCCGCAATGTGGGTGGGAAGTAGCTTCGGCGTATGTTCACATTTTGGAGCGAGTTGAGTTCTCTCTCCCACTCTCTCCAGGTGGAAGCGAGGTGGTCGGGTATGGGGTTGTCCCAGCCCTGTTCCTTGTCCCACAGCTCTCGTACAATCATTTTCGCCCGGGTGGTGTAAGGTAGGATACACCCCAGCGGGTCGTATTGCCTTGCGAGTGTTCTGTATACGCTCCGTCTGGTGGTCGGTAGAGGGGTCGACCTTCCCTGCTCCGTGGTCAGGGGTGTGTATTTGTAATGGAGCGAGTCTGTTTTGAAGCGCCAGACTAGGCCCAATGTCATTTCTTGTGCTTCACCTGGGATGGTCGCCATCCAGGTCTCGCTGCTTGCTGCCTTTGTCTCTGGGGAGAGGTTGCGAAGTACTTGAGGGTCACTGCTGGCCCACTGCCGGAGATCAAAGCCGCCTTTGATCAGTGAGGCGCGGAGCTTGAGTAGGAGGGCTTCGGCTTCTTCTGGCGTCGAGACGCTTTGCAGACAGTGGTCCACGTAGAAACTCCTCTCTACACTTTGTCTGACTTCCTCGTCAGCTTCAGGGTCTTCTGTCACATGTTTTTGCAGTGCGAACATAGCACAGCATGGGCTGCATGTGGTTCCGAAGGGGAGGACCTCCCATTGGTAGATGGATGGTTGCTCATCTTTGATCCTCTCTCTCCATAGGAACCGCAGCAAGGGCTTGTCCTCCTCCACTAGTCGCACCTGCAGGAACAACCCTTTGATGTCGCCGCTGATGGCCACCTTGTCTTGGCGGAAACGTAGTAGCACGCCGAGGAGAGAGGGGCCGAGTGTTGGGCCGGGCAAGAGTTCTTTATTCAGATTCTGTAGTCCGATCTGGTAGCTGCATTTGAATACGATGCGATCCTTGCCGTTGTGGTGGACCTTGTGGTGGGGCACGTACCATGATTCGATCGTCTGGTCGGCCTCTTGAATGTCAATTTTCTTTATGTGTCCCGCTGTGATCAGCTTGTCGATCTCAGCGCGGTACACAGTGGCTTGAGTGGGGTCTTTGGCTAGACGCCGCTCGGTGTTCAGTAGATATCGCTCTGTCGCTTCTTTTGAGGCGTGGAGGGTGGGCATACCCTCTCGCCTCAAGAGTGGAGTTGCGTATCTCATCACTCCCTTGACCTCGACTCTCTTTGTCCTCTGCTCGAGGAGGGTTATGGCATAAGTGTCTTCCTTTGAACGAACAAGTTTCTTTTCATTCTTAAAGGGCATCGCGTCTAATGTCCATAGCCTCTCGACGTGCTGTAAGAGGGTGGTGTCTTCATCGTTTATCCTTGAGTGGAGGCAGCGAGTGGCTGTCGGTCGGTTGGAAGACCCGGAGAGGGGGCCTTGTAGTGTCCAACCCAGGCGGGTCTCGACCGCTGCTGGACAGCCTCTGGGCCCGATGTGGACCCGGTCCGTTGGGATGATGAGGTGTGCGTGGTCGGATCCTATGAGCAGGGTCGGGGTGGCGTCGTCGATGAGCGGTATAGGTAGTTGACGTAGGTGCATGTATTTTTCCATCAGCTTTGGGATGGGGTAGTTGTACTGTGACAGGCCTATGTCGTGGCTGGTGAAGGCGTTAGTAATTCTATACTGCTTCTCGGGCTGCTATCGTGAAGGAGACATGTTCACCCTTTATGGTCTTCAGGTCTCTTCTAATGGTACGGATTGTCATTGTTTCTTCGCTCCCCCGCAGACCCAGCCGGGCTGCGGCGGATGCGAGGAGGAGAGTCTTTTCTGACCCATCGTCTAGGACGGCGTAAGTGTCCATGACCTTGTCCTCGTAGCTTAATATCACTCGGACCACCTTCAAGAGCACTCGGGAGCTCCCGCTCTTCGCAGGGTCTATGTACATGACGTTCACTCTCGAGCTGCTTGGGGGTACGGGTTTCTTCTTGTTGCTGTCGTGTAGGACCTCCAAGTGGGCGCCGTCGCACTTGCTGCATTTCTTCTTTAAACGGCACTCAGCTGCCATATGGCTGCGTGCGCAGCGGAAGCAGCGGCGGTTGGCTTTGATCCACTGACTCACCTCGTCAGCGGTCATCTTCTTGAAAGTGTCACATTGAGACAGCCAATGTTCCTTTTCACAGTACTGGCATACAATCTTCCACTTCCCTTTGGCCGGGGGGGTGCTGTGGTTCTTGTGCTGCGGCACTGACTCGGCCTGGTGCATAACGGTCACTGACCGCTGGTTATCGTTAGATCTCCGAGGTCCATCTCTTGGGCTAGATCCACTCCACACGAACGTGTCCAGTCGTAGGCTGCTAACTTCCCTTGCGAGGAAGGCGGCCAGGTCTAGGAGGGATGGCTCGGGGCCGTCGGGATCACGGTGGTCTCTCTGCCGCCGAAAACGCTCTTGGCGGGCTGGAGGGAGCTTCTCCAGTATTCGCTCCACATTTGAATTTGCATATAGTTCATATCTCCCCTTCTCCTTTTGGGACCCCAGCATCCCTACTAGGGATTGTACCTTGATAGAGAGGTCATCCAGTGCTCTATTGTCTTTGGCTGGGGGGAGGCGGTCGATATCCCTTATTTCTTGGATCACGTAGTCCCATATGCGTCCATAACGCTGGTCGAGGGCCACTAGAGCCGCGGAGTATGGGGTGCTTGAGTTGGAATATGCCAGCGCTATGTTATGCGCTCTGGACACCTTGAGATGCTTGAGGAGGATGGCATATTTGTACGACTCGTCGGGGACGTCGGACATCATAGTCTCCAAGCACATGCGTAATTCCGTGTACTGTGCTCTGTCCTCGCGCGTAAAGTCTGGGAACGTCGGTGTGCCAAGGTACGATGCCATGGATGGCTGGCACATTGGTGAGCGTAGGGGAAGAGGCCTCCTGGGCGAGTCTCCCCGTACGTGTTGTCGTGGGTTAGTACTTGGTGGGTACCAGAGGCCGGGTCCCCACGTGCTGTTCCTCGGTGCTGACTGTACGTCAAACTCACCCGTGAGTTGGGTCGGGGGTTTGTAGTGCAGTGACTCGGGGCTGAAGTCGGGGCTGTACTGGGCCTCCTGGTCCAGAGTACGTTGCTGCTGGTGGGCTTGACATTCCTCCTCTTCCTCTTCCTCTTCTAGGTCCTGGAGTCTTCTAGTCAGTCTCTCAGCGACGTAGGCCGGTTCTTCCCGTTGGCTGGCTCTCGTATGGACCGGTCGGGGAGGGGGGTCGGAGACGTAGACAGGTTCCTCCTGTTGGCCGGGTCCCGGGTCGCTTTGTCGGGTAGGGGAAGGTGCCCTAGACCCTTGTCGTGATGATCTCCGGGAGCTCCGTGCGGAGAGAGGGGGTGTCGCCCTGGGAATCAATTGTTCTATCATCTGCGCCTGCAGCCGGTCGCGCTCTGCTTCGCGCTGTGCATTGGCGCGGTCTCGTTCAATGTTCTCTTCCGTCTGAAGGCGCCTCTCCTCCAGTCTTATACGGTCGTCTTCACTCCTTTGTTGCGCCTGGAAGCGCTCTCGTTCAGTTGCAGAGTGTTCGCGTTCACTAAGGGCTTGCGCTTGGAGTTGCGCGTGAAGGCGCTCTCGTTCCGCTGCAGAGTGTTCGCGCTCGCTTAATTGTTGCACCTGGAGGCGCTCTCTTTCCGCTGCAGAGTGTTCGCGCTCGCTTGCTTGTTGCGCCTGGAGACGCTCTCGTTGTTCGCGCTCGCTCATCTGTTGAGCCTGGAGGCGCTCGCGTTCCATGGCAGAGTGTTCGCGCTCACTTAATTGTTGCGCCCGTAGGCGCTCTCGTTCCACGGCAGAGTGTTCGCGCTCACTAAGGGCTTGCACTTGGAGTTGCGCGTGGAGGCGCTCTCCTTCCGTGGCGGAGTGTTCGCGCTCACTAAGCGTCTTTGCTTGAAGCCGATCGCGTTCGGTGGAGGCTGTCAGTGTGGCGATCAAGGCTTGCGCCAGTATCTGGTCCGCCTCGCTGGGGGATGACACTGACGGAGGTGATCGGGTGCTGACAGGGCTCGTTGGAGATCTGTTCTCCTGGCGCGCCCCGAGGTCCATCTCCTGGGCGCGTTTCTCTTCTCTTGGTTGTGTGTCGGGTTCTATCCCTGGAGCGCTTTCTTTATCCTGGAGCGCTCCGGGGTCTATCCCGGTGACGCTGTCTGGAGGTATAGTCATGTCATGTCCCACCTGGTCCCCCCCGTGAGCTGAGTCAGTTTCGTTTGAACCCACTGGGGTCTCTACTGGCAGGGTCGCCAAGTCGATAGGATTTTACATGCTTTGACTATCCGCTTTATCCGTATTTAACGTCTGTTTAGATAAACTAGGGGGTAGAACGACAGCGAATTCCTCCAGATAGGGAGGTGGCTGACGTTTGCGCTGCGGGCGTTCTAGCTTGGGAGAGCCGCTTGGGGAGTGTTCACCGCTGGCCATGGTTAATATTAATATTATATTAAATATTACACTGATACCCTCCGGCTCGAAGGACCAATTGTAACTGAGGGGTTACAAAACCCTGACTGTATTAAAGATTGTGATATATTAAACCACTGCTAGTTATGTACTTTAATTACTGGCCAAACAGTACATCAAATATTGATGGTGAACACTCACAAGAACACGGCATTGACACAGAAATACTATTGGAGGGTAATTTATTATTATTAGGCAACGTTAGGTTACAGATTGAGAATTAGGGTTGCGCTTGTATGGCGAAGAATATACGTAAAGTCAGTCAAGAGCATAAGTCACTAAGGATAGTAGGAATACTATGATGGGTCTAAGCTGACGCCACCTGTTGTATAGTAGCAATTATATAGGGCAACAACGGTACCAACTGGAGACAATGGGTAGAGGAATGTTCGGGTACTCCGTCTGAGTCAACGAGGAATAAAGAGGCTCCAGGTACAGGAGTCGGTGCTTGTACTCCCTTGATCAGCAGACAAAAGCAATAGTTGTAATCCAAGATGCTCGACAGCATTGACGACAGCTAGCCAGCCCCTTCCACGAGGCAGGCCCGAGTGGTAATCCTCACAAGGTTAAATCCCAAACGACAGTGGAAATCAACGGTGCTCTTCTCCGGTAGTCACGGTCCCAAAGCAATATAATCCAACCAGGAATGGTTCTGCAATCGCCGGTGCCAATTCTCCTGGGTACATGTCCAACGGTTCTCGCCTAGGACTCCTCGGGTGTGGGCAACGTATTTAGGCCACACAGCCTGGATAAGTGCACTAGCTAAAGACACGACGAACCGATGGGTAATGCTACACACGGAAGAACTGTGGCCGCACGATATACAATAAATGATCGACTATTACTTCACATTAGATTAAGTCGAACTCAACGTTACTGCATTAAACTCTGACACTAACATTCTATTCGCACGCGGTTCTCAATGCTCTATTTAGATGCAAGGTTGCTCACTTCACTGCACGTTGACTCGTGGTGAAGGGTTTGAACTAGTTACTGCTGTTTACACCTGCGCCGTATTTATACTTAAGTGAATATCTAGTCCCAACCTCAGTTCTTGTCTCATATTACTACGCAGACTCTGGGCATGTTCTGACATGCCCGGAGTTGTCTTTGAACTTGCCGTTGGGGGCTTCCACGTAGGCGCCTGGGGCGCTGTCCAATAGGAGAGCGAATATTACTCTGGTCTGTACGCAGGTAAAGGGATATTCCGTGTATATATATAAATAATATACAAGGTATATCAAACGATACATATATATATTCAGTTTAATCTGGCCCTTCACAACAGTCTCTGTTAGGTTAGTACTGGACTAACTTGGCCTGGTGCAGGCTGTGGTGTCCATGTTCTCTGTTAGGTTAGTACTGGACTAACTTGGCCTGGTGCAGGCTGTGGTGTCCATGGTCTCTGTTAGGTTAGTAATGGACTAACTTGACCTGGTGCAGGCTGTGGTGTCCATGGTCTCTGTTAGGTTAGTACTGGACTAACTTGGCCTGGTGCAGGCTGTGGTGTCCATGGTCTCTGTTAGGTTAGTACTGGACTAACTTGGCCTGGTGCAGGCTGTGGTGTCCATGGTCTCTGTTAGGTTAGTACTGGACTAACTTGGCCTGGTGCAGGCTGTGGTGTCCATGGTCTCTGTTAGGTTAGTACTGGACTAACTTGACCTGGTGCAGGCTGTGGTGTCCATGGTCTCTGTTAGGTTAGTACTGGACTAACTTGGCCTGGTGCACAGTGGTGCAGGCTGTGGTGTCCATGGTCTCTGTTAGGTTAGTACTGGACTAACTTGACCTGGTGCAGGCTGTGGTGTCCATGGTCTCTGTTAGGTTAGTACTGGACTAACTTGACCTGGTGCAGGCTGTGGTGTCCATGGTCTCTGTTAGGTTAGTACTGGACTAACTTGACCTGGTGCAGGCTGTGGTGTCCATGGTCTCTGTTAGGTTAGTACTGGACTAACTTGACCTGGTGCAGGCTGTGGTGTCCATGGTCTCTGTTAGGTTAGTACTGGACTAACTTGACCTGGTGCAGGCTGTGGTGTCCATGGTCTCTGTTAGGTTATACTGGACTAACTTGTCCTGGTGCAGGCCAGGTGTCCATGGTCTCTGTTAGGTTAGGTCAAGGGTAGAGCAGTCATCAATGTGAGTTTAAGCTGATGATGGTCTTTAGTATTAGTTAATATATTGTAGACAGCAGCAGCACAGCCCAGAGCAGCACAGCATGGCCTGTACATAAAGACAACAAGTCACCAGAGCTCACAATACAAGTCAATTTGGGAGTTCTTTTGAGGTGAGTCGTTTCAGTTGAGGTGAGTAAATCAGTTAAATAAACCATAAATGAGCAAACAAAGAAAATAAACCATGTGGTGCTAGACTGTACTATCATGGCGGGTGGTGTAGAGTTATGTGTAAAAGGGAGAAAAAAATTGTCAAAATATGTAGGGACATTTTAAATAAACCACCACAGACCAATTAAAACAAAATCAAAATTATTCTACAACACTCGGATTTACCTACTCACAGCAAACTAACGTGACTCAAACCACACAATAAAGCAAGGCGGCTACTCTACCACCCAACCCGTCCCACACAGCAAAAAGCCCCACAAGGAAAATCAAACAGAAAACGGCCCATTCAAATGATTTGTTAAAGGCTCACTGAAACCTAATAGGTCTGGGAAAGCAGTGGTTGGCTCCTCTAGTAACGTTAGTGTTTTTGATAATAATAAAAAACTTGCTCGACTGGATCACAGTCCCCTCCTCCAGTCGGAGACATGCAGATGACTGACATCTTGTTTCTTGGCTGATGCCAAGGTATGTCTGGAAGAAAGGCCCAGGCTTACCAACCCTGTTTATACACCCAGCCCCTTGCCTATAGGTCCTAGTGCTAGATCATGTTACCTTCCCTTGCCTAGGTTCTAGTGCTAGACCATGTTACCTTCCCTTAATAATAATAATAATAATAATAATAGATTGAATTTTAAGAGAGAAGCGCCTTTCTCAGACTCAAGGACACTGTACAAGGAAAGGATGGAAAAAAATAAAAGTAAGTAATAAAATTGAAAAAATATATATAATAAAATACATAAAATATCTGTGTATAGTAACAACAAGAAAAAACAAATAAGATAAGAGAGATTAAAAAAAAAAAAAAAAAAAAAAAAAGGAGGCAAGTTCTGTCCAATTGGATGAAGTGGTTAAAATTAACAAACAAACAAACAACAAAACAAAACAAAACAACGGAATCTGTGGCTTAAAAAGAGTCAGGGGTGGGCTACTTGGGAGCGGGGCCGTGTTGCGTGAAGGCAAGTGTGAACAGGTGGGTTTTTAGCTTGGTTTTGCCTAAGTCCTAGTGCTAGATCATGTTACCTTCCCTTGCCTAGGTTCTAGTGCTAGACCATGTTACCTTCCCTTGCCTAGGTCCTAGTGCTAGACCATGTTACCTTCCCTTGCCTAGGTCCTAGTGGTAGACCATGTTACCTTACCTTGCCTAGGTCCTAGTGGTAGACCATGTTACCTTACCTTGCCTAGGTCCTAGTGGTAGACCATGTTGATTGATTGATTGATTGATTGATTGATTGATTGATTGATTGAAAATTGTATTAACAGATTGCAGAATGGGTACAATACACAGTACAGCTCAATACACACAATTGTTAAGGGGATGCAGACCAGAGAAAGACTTTCGTCTTGTTTACATCAGGGTCCCCCATTTTCAATTCATCATAACATATATGACATACATGACATAGACAGTACTGCTACATCTATACATTTATGACATACCAGATTTACAAATACAGTACTGGTTGTGATACAAAAATAGTCTAGGGAAGATAGTATATACATTTGACCAAGAAACTGTACATTGGAGGAGGTTGGGTAGTTGGGGTGGAGGGGGGGAACTGTACATTGGAGGTGGTTGGGTGAGGGGGGGGGGGTAGGCGGGGGGGGGGGGGGGGTAACTGTACATTGGATTATTGATGAAACCTTACTTGGTCCCAAGAAGAGGGTCTTGTGTATTATTGGGTTACCTTTCCTTGCTTAGGTCCTAGTGCTAGACCATGTTACCTTTCCTTGCTTAGGTCCTAGTGCTAGACCATGTTACCTTTCCTTGCCATATGCATATGTAGAGCCAAACATGGTCAATACGGCAATACTCACGCTGCATTGTGTGGTATGTCACAGGAAGCTCGTTCCAAGTTTTAAGAATCAGCTGGTCTTCAGGTTGAAGATTTAAAATTTCTGTCCACTTGTGTTCCCTCGCCAGCTCTGCTCGCTATATCTTCAGCAACAGATACTATTAGCTGTATCTTCAAAACTAATTTCTGTTTACTTTAAAATGACACAGTATTATTAAGAAATATCACAAGTATATATATAAAAAAAAAAAAAAAAAAAAAAAATCTTTTTTACTCAAAAATTTCTGGGAGCCATATGCTGTCACCAGAAGAGCCATATATGGCTCGCGAGCCATAGGTTCCCGACCCCACCATGTTACCTTTCTTTGCCTAGGTCCTAGTGATAGACTACATGAGACCTTTCCTTGTCTAGGTCCTAGTGCTAGACTACATGAGACCGTTCCTTGTCTAGGTCCTAGTGCTAGACTACATGAGACATTTCCTTGTCTAGGTCCTAGTGCTAGACTACATGAGACCTTTCCTTGTCTAGGTCCTAGTGCTAGACTACATGAAACCTTTCCTTGTCTAGGTCCTAGTGCTAGACTACATGAGACCTTTCCTTGTCTAGGTCCTAGTGCTAGACTACATGAAACCTTTCCTTGTCTAGGTCCTAGTGCTAGACTACATGAAACCTTTCGTTGTCTAGGTCCTAGTGCTAGACTACATGAGAGTGAGACCTTTCCTTGTCTAGGTCCTAGTGCTAGACTACATGAGACCTTTCCTTGTCTAGGTCCTAGTGCTAGACTACATGAGACCTTTCCTTGTCTAGGTCCTAGTGCTAGACTACATGAGACCTTTCCTTGCCTAGGTCCTAGTGCTAGGCTACATGAGACCTTTCCTTGCCTAGGTCCTAGTGCTAGACTACATGAGACCTTTCCTTGTCTAGGTCCTAGTGCTAGACTACATGAGACCTTTCCTTGCCTAGGTCCTAGTGCTAGGCTACATGAGACCTTTCCTTGTCTAGGTCCTAGTGCTAGGCTACATGAGACCTTTCCTTGCCTAGGTCCTAGTGCTATAGGCTACATGAGACATTTCCTTGCCTATAGGTCCTAGTTTCAAGTTTCAAGTTTCTTTAATAGTTGTCATACAGAAGTACAGAATACTTTTGTACAAAATGCTTCTTACTGTTGCGCTCCAGAGACTGTGCAAGACAAGATAAGTATGAAATAAAATAACATAGTAAAATTAGAAGTAAAAAAATGAGGTCACAGTGTTCAGTTTAGACATATGTACAATGTTCGATGCAGAATAGATGTAGTTACCATACAATATACAATACTGTGCAGTGTACTAATATACAATACTATATAGTGCAAGGCAGAAATGGAGAAATGGGACGAGGTGCAATTTAGGTACAATTCACAGTAGGTGTACGAGTTGTAGTGCAAATCCTTTATCAATAAATATAAAGTGTAAGTGTGTTTGTGTGATCTAAAGTGTGGAGAGTGGGTGCTGCAGTGTGTTGTTTGTTTGAGTGAGTGTGTGCGTGTGGGTGTGTGTGCTGTGTGCATTTGATGGTTGTTGCATAGTGATTATTGTTCGTTTAGCGATTATTGTTCGTTTAGCAGCCTGATGGCCTGGGGATAGAAGCTTCTTCTGAGTCTTTCTGTGCTCGCCTTAAGACTCCGGTATCGCTTGCCTGACCGCAGCAGTTCAAAGAGGCAGTTGTTCGGGTGGCTCGAGTCCTTAATAATTCTCTTAGCCTTCCCCTTGCACCGCTTGTTGTAAATGTTCTGCAGGGTGGGAAGCCCCCCTCCAATTGTGTGTTCGGCTGAACGTGTCACTCTTTGTAGTCTGCTACGGTCTTGTGCAGTGCTATTCCCAAACCAGGAGGTGATGTTGCCGGTCAGGATGCTCTCTATTGTACATGAGTAGAAGTTCCTAAGGATCTTCTGACTGACTTGGAACTTCCTTAGGCGCCTGAGGAAGTAGAGGCGTTGTCGTGCCGTCTTCACAACACTGTCAATGTGTGTGGTCCATGTCAAGTCCTCGGATATGTGGGCTCCGAGGTACTTGAAACTGTTCACTCTCTCAACCGGTGCCCCGTCGATGCTGAGGGGGCTGTAGTCCTTGACCCCCGACCTCCTGAAGTCCACAATCATCTCTTTTGTTTAGCTGACGTTCAGGGAGAGGCAGTTCTCCTGACACCACTGTGACAGGTTCTCTACCTCTTCCAGGTAGGCCCTTTCATCGTTGGCAGAGATCAGGCCCACCACTACTGTGTCATCAGCAAATTTGATGATGGTGTTGTTGTTCCGCTGTGCTACGCAGTCATGTGTGTACAGGGAGTAGAGGAGGGGGCTCAGAACACAGCCCTGGGGGGCCCCTATGTTGAGCGTGATGGATGAGGAGGTGCAGTTGCCGGCTCTTACCACCTGGGGTCTGCCCGTCAGGAAGTCCAAGACCCACTGGCACAGGTCATAGTTCAAGCCCAGGTCCCTGAGCTTGGCTATGAGTTTGGAGGGGACTATGGTATTGAATGCTGAGCTGTAGTCGATGAACAGCATTCTCACATAGTTCCCCTGCCTCTTGTCCAGGTGTGATGCTGCTGTGTGCAGCACATGGGCTATGGCGTCCTCCGTGGACCTGTTGGGGCGATATGCAAATTGCAGAGGGTCCAGGTTGATGGGGAGGGAGGAACAGATGTAGCCCTTCACTAGCTTCTCAAAGCACTTCATGGCTATGGAGTGCTGGTTTCAGAACATCCCACTCCACTGACACATGCCTTCTCTATTTGAATGACCACATCAAACAAGAGGTGGACGCAGGCAAATACTGCGGCATGGTCATGCTGGACCTACAAAAGGCCTTTGACACGGTCAATCACTCCATTCTGATTGACAAGCTAAAAGCAATTGGTTTTGATAGTCTATCAGTGAGCTGGATGCAATCCTACCTTGAGGGGAGGGAACAGATGGTGGAGGTAAACGGTACCCTATCCCCCCCTCTCACAGTGAGCTGTGGTGTTCCACAAGGAAGCATACTAGGACCGCTACTGTTCCTAATTTATGCAAATGACATGTCGTCAGCTTGTGACTGCAACTTGTTCCTGTTTGCGGACGACTCAGCCCTGCTGGTCTCTGACAAGAACAAGTTACAGGTTGAAAAAACCCTCAGCTCGGAACTAGGCAGAATCTGCATATGGCTCGCTGATAACAAACTATCATTACACATGGGCAAAACAGAGTCCATTCTCTTCGGTTCAAATAACAAACTCAGCAAGACCGACGGCTTCTCAGTTACAGTGGGTGACAATATTGTCACAAGGAAAGATGAAATTACCTACCTGGGTTCCATCCTAGAGGCTAATCTCTCCTGTGACAAAATGGCATCCAATGTAATAAAAAAAGTCAACCAACGAACTCGATTCTTGTACCGGATCTCCTCTCTGGTAAACAAGAATACCCTGAAGACTCTGGCAGGAGCACTCATTCAGGGGTACTACGACTATGCTTGCACCTCATGGTACCAAAGCACCTCAAAGGCGCTAAAAACAAAATTACAAACATCTCAAAACAAACTGGTCAGACTACTGCTTGACCTTACTCCTAGAACCCACCTCACCCCTGCCCACTTTGACAACCTAGGATGGCTTAGAGTAGATGACAGAGTACAGCAACTTGCAATGGGCCTGGTCTACAAGATACACTACACGACCAAGGTACCCATGTACATGGCAAAATACTTCCCAAAGGTCAGTGAATACCACGATCACAACACCAGAAGGAGCTCCACAAATCATGTTAAACCCAGATTCGGCTCAAATAAGGGACTAAACACGTTTCGCAATTATGCCACATCAATGTGGAACGCCCTACCCAAAGCTGTAAAGGAATGTGGATCACTACCCACTTTCAAAACCTCTCTCAAGAGACACCTACGGGAGACTGCAATTCAACACTGGCCCCTGTAAATATCCTAACCCAACCCCCTCCAATGTACAGTCATTTACCTAGTATGATTTTGTCAATAGTCCAATGTACAATTTTGTTTGTTTGTACAGAGTCTCCCCCCCCCCCCCCCTCAATGTACAGTTTTGCTTGTTTATACAGTGTGCCCCCCCCCCCCCCCCCCCAACCACCTCCAATGTAAATTACCCAGTATGGTTGTCAATATCCCAGTGTACCCAACCCCCCCCCACCCAACCTCCTCCAATGTACAGTTTCTACGTCAAATGTATATACTCCCTTTTCTTGACTCCTTCTGTATCACAAACAGTACTGTATTTGCAAATCTGGTATGTCATAAATGTATAGATGTAGCAGTACTGACTATCTGTATGTCATGTATGTCATATATGTCCTGATGAATTGAAAATGGGGGACCCTGATGTAAACAAGACGAAAGTCTTTCTCTGGTCTGCATCCCCTTAACAATTGTGTGTATTGAGCTGTACTGTATTGTACCCATTCTGCAATCTGTTAATAAAGTTTTCAATCAATCAATTCAATCAATCAATCAATCAATCAATCAATCAATCAATCAATCAATCAATCAATCAGGGCTACAGGGCGGTAGTCGTTGAGGCAAGCGGGCGTAGATTTTTTGGGTACAGGGATGATGGTGGACTTCTTCAGACAGGTGGGGATGACAGCCTGTTCCAAGGACAGGTTGAAGATGTCAGTGAATACCGGGGCCAGTTGGTCGGCACAGACTTTTAGGACGCGGCCGGGGATGCCGTCCGGTCCTGCTGCCTTCCTGATATTCACTTTTTTAAAGATCCGTCTCACCTCATGCTCTGTTACCCTGAACACTGAGTCTCCATCAGCAGACCCCCCCCCCCCCCCCCATTGCTGTGGTTTGTAGGCTGGTGTTGTTATTCACAGCCTCAAACCTCGCATAGAAGGAATTGAGATAATTTGCTAAGGAGATGTCACTGTTCAGTTTGAGGGGGGTGCCTTTGTAGTCTGTCATTGTTCTGAGGCCCTGCCACATGCCTCTAGAGTCAGCCTGTTCAAACTGAAGTTCAACTTTATCCCTGTAACGCCGTTTTGCCTCTATTACTGCTCTCCTGACGTTGTATCTTGCCATCTTGTGTTCTTCCATGTTGCCTGTCACCAGCCCGGTGTTGTATGCTGATGTGCGCACTTTCAGAGCCTCACGGACGGATTTGTCTACCCAGGGCTTTTGATTTGGGTAGATAATTGAATAATAATAGAATAATAGTAATTTTGGTGGAGGGGATTGTTTCTTCTACCTGAGTACAGACAGTCAATCACCGTTTCGGTGTATTCGTTAATATTGGCTGTGTTATCACGGAATACACTCCAGTCTGTGCATTCCAGTGCAGCTTGGAGTGACTCCTCTGACGTCACGGCCCAACGCTTAACCTCTCGCGAGACCACCGGCGTTCGCTTGAGACTTTGTTTGTACTTTGGCAAAAGAAATATTGCGGCGTGATCGGACTTACCGAATGGACTAAGAGCCTGTGACTTGTACCCATTCTTAAATTGCGAGTATACATGGTCTAATATGTTCTCGCCTCTGGTGGGACAGGTCACATGCTGATAGAAATTCGGCAACTACATGCCGACTACATGTTACATTCCCTTCCACATTGACGCAGCCACTACAAGTATCATAACATCATTTGGATATTTTAAACTTATAATGTTCAAAATAGTAATAATAATGTTATGATGATGACATTTTCTTTTTATATAATCTTTTTTTATATGCAGCAAATGTCAACAAAAACTGACCAATCAGCATTCGGGTTGGCTCTTTCACATATCCCCATATTGGATGGCAATGCAATGCTTGCTGACTGCTGATTAGTCTAAGTATGTTTAGCAGTTTTTGATCTAGACCTGTATGTGATCTGTGTGGGGGAAATCGGGGAAATCAACCTTATTTATGCAGCCTATAATAGATATTGATATGAATACAACAAACTGTGATGTGTTTTCAATTATGTTCAGCTCTTATGCTTGATTGATTGATTGATTGATTGATTGATTGATTGAACACTTTATTAACAGATTGCAGAATGGGTACAGTACAGTACAGCTCAAAACATACAATTGTTAAGGGGATGCAGACCAGAGAAAGACTTTCGTCTTGTTTATGTCACCTGACCCCCACGGGAAGCATCCAGGTCTAAGGCTAAGGTGTGCACATGCACGGATACTCTTCCCAAAGGGGCCAGCCGACCTACCACCATGAATTTCCCCAGGACCACAAACAGACACGGGAGAATGCGCCGAGAAACCGTAAGAAAGATTTTATTGCATAAAAATAGATAGTTTAATACAAGGTTATATTTCGATATAAATAACTGGTCGGTTAGCCTATTTAAAAGACCCACGCCTCTTAAGCCTAAGGTAGTTTAAAAGGAGGAAGTGCTCCATGCCCCGTAAACCCACCCCCAGACTGTTACTCCCACCCACGCCACCTATCCCCGCCCCTGAGACACTACACATGTGAAGGAAAAAGAGTCTGCCCTGCACACGGGTCTATGACTATCAAACGTCAACTTAGATTCACACTATACCACATGGTTCACTGCAAACAGCCTGAAATAAGTATCGATATCACACTATCCCTCGGGGAGCCACGGCAAATGATTTAGGGAGAATATAGGTAGATAAATACACACTAAGTGTTCACACGGTAAATTAAGGGGGTTTGGATAGGATAGTGGGTGCTGTTCACCGCTAGGGGTTGTGACCAGGCCTAGAATACTTACTAAGTAACGCGTTATTGTAATCTGATTACTTTTCCCCGAAAATAGTAATCTAACGCGTTAATCTTTAAAAGCCAGTAATCTGATTGCAGTTACTTGTCCAAGTGGCTGTGCATTACTATTTCGTTTCTATCTCATCATAAATTCATAATGCAGGCGGAATGCAGTATTTTATTTCGTTTTCGACAGTCAAAAATACATTTTGAGCTGTTTTTCTTATTTGGGAGTGATGTGGTGTGGCAGTGAAAGGGTTAAATACAAGAATGTGTCCCGCGGCGTGACTGGTCCCTCTGTCTGTGAGTGACTCTGCTTTGGTCCAATCACATTCCCCATACACAGTCTGCGAATCAGAGGCAGAGTAGGGCGGGTCTTCACAGCACGTCATGTGACATATGCGCCAATCGTGTGACAGCAGGGCTCCGCCGTCGGAGAATTCCACCCCAAAACGCTTGGCAAAATTAAAAGTGAAACCGCAAGATGACTTTTGCGCTTTCTGTTCAGAATTCCACCCCAAAACGCTCGTCTAAACGTAGCCTCAGTCACTACTTCACGGCGGAGGAAACAAAATACTGTCTACCGCTAAAAACAGCACATCCAATTGCATTGAAAGCATCTGGAATCACAACACTAGCCAACGCTTAAACTAGGTACAGGAGGGTTGATGGTGGCAGAGCAAAAGCTCTTATTTGCCAGATTTACAGTTAATTTACATGTTAAAGAGAGACTGATTGTATGTTTATAGAGAGACATTTATAAAAACAATTTAATAGTTACAGTTGATATAATTGAATAGTTCAGCCTGCATTTGTTAGATGTGATACACTGGTTTTGTAAAACCACTGGCTGGCTGCTCTAATGCTGTGAGCATCATAGACTGTTGCTTTACCATACTTGATGGTACAGAAGCTGAAGCACTAGTTTAACAATTTACGTTATGTGCAGAGAAACAAGTTAAAAACAATTTATGCACTTTCAATAAAGCGTTTAAAAAAAACTGTTGGGGGAACGACGACGACTTCGTAACCTAGTTACTTTCAAAGTAACTAAGTTACTCTGATAATCAAGTAATCAGTAAAGTAACTTAGATTACTTTTTAAAGGAGTAATCAGTAAACAGATTACTTTTACAAGTAATCTGTGGCATCACTGCTCCTCCCATATCCTAACCTAGGTCTGGGGCAGTGGAAGCGCTGAGTTACAAACAATACAAAAAAGGTTAATGATGACCGGGGCCCGAAGCTGAGGGCCGGAAGGACGCCACCTCCTTCCGCTCCCGGAGCCCCTCTCGGCTTCGGGCTAAAAACTGTTCTGTCTGTACTGGGGTGTTTTAGGCACTCCAAGCACCAGGCGTGCAATAATGTCCTTCCGCCTGCAATGAAAGGCACAGTCAGTAAGAGCAAGGTCCCCCCGTTCACGGGTTCGTCAAAATGCACAATGGATTAGATATCCTCCATATGATTTAGAAAAGAGAGAAAGGTAGTTCACAGAGGATGGAGAATCCACAATACTAGGTTCCAGTCTTCGACGGTATTACTGGCTTTACTGTATGCCGTTCCGATAATCTTCAGCTTCACGCCACTAATAATATTCCTAATTCAAATGCAGTCACTGTTCGTCTATGTCTTCATTTACCACTCGGGAAATAGTTCGTTTGTTTAGGCACGTATTCTACTGTCTTGCGTTCTTTACTCACGGCGCCCGGTGTGGCGATAATGTCTCTCCAGTCTGAAGCTCCACTCGTTTCCACTGTGGGGGAAACACCGCAGTTGCCGCTATGAACTGGTTCCACTGGAAGAAAGGTAAAAACACAAAAGAGCCGCGTGTCCTCGTACTCCTTAGCCCTGCATCCTCTGCTACCGTCCTCTCGACTCCCGTTTTCGTTCTGCCATTGTCCGTCATTGATTCTCCTTTCAGTAGCGCCAGCACTTCCGGGCACCGCCCCCGTCACGCCAGCCAGCCAATCACCTCGTGCTCCCTCCAACGACACTCCCCAGCTGCGTAAGAAGAAGAGGGCACACATGTGTAGCCTGTATAATGTTTACATACGCTACCCCCCCCTGGTGGTCCTGCACTCGCCTGCTGTAGCTGCCGTCTGCACAAAATCACCATCCTCCCAAGATGGCTCTCTCCGCTCCCGTCAGGACCTCCTGGACTCCACTCCGTCTAAACAAAACAACAGGGACAGCATGGTGCAGTACAGTGACGGTACTTCACATATCATCATCAGCTGATATTCACTTGCCTTTTCCATCAGCCAGGTATGCCTTTAGGTCCTCTTCCAGACCATCCCGGGACACGTCCTCCTCTTTGGCTCCCGCAGGTATATACACCCCCCATACAGATACCCCTATACCCCCACCCGCGACATTTACATCAGGGTCCCCCATTTTCAATTCATCATAAATGTGTTATACGATTTATGTATTGGACAGTGACATTGCCGAGGTTTCATGAATGCACTATCGGACGGTATGTCACAGCTGACGGCGAATCGGAACTGAATCGGATGCCAACTTCAGTTGACGAGTTATTATCAGATGGAAAGGACAATGCAGCTTGTTTCGTGGGCCGAGCTGCACTGGACAGTGATGGTGACAGTGGCAGCCTGCGGGGTAGGCTCTCTGGTTTTACTCAGTGGTGCAGTCGTAATATGACAGTAGGCCAAACGCCACGTGCACGCGTGCTCCCGCGCACGCGCATACATGTTTCCTCGTATGCGCACAGAACAGATGATTATTATGCATAAATGTTTTAAATGTAATTGTAGTTACAATTTCTTTAATTGAATTAACTTAAACTAGAAAAGTAAATACAAACTAAATTAACAATGTAACTTAGAGTTAGTTTACAGAAGGACAGTTTCCTTCAGCGACTCCCCGCCGGAGCTGGGCGGCTGCTCTGAGGACTCATTGACGCTGGTGGAGGCGGTAGTGGAGGAGAGGAGTCTGTTGTTATGCTATCGCCTATCGGTATCCTATTATTATGCAAAGTCTAGGTGATAAGTGCCGGCCGGCACGACGAGTCCAGTGTCACAACGAGTGCTGGAGGTACGGTGACACGGGTCGCCAGGTCGTCGTAAATTGATCAAGGAGGTGGAAGGTTGTTGCGAACAGGGCTGAACCTGCGCAGGAACCTCCTGTTCCGAAGTGTGACTCTGCCTGAGCCGTCGATCTTGACCACGTATTGGTCATGCTGGCGTACCTCCACAACACTGCCTGTCCTGTCCCATTTGTTGGGGTAGGGCCCTGTCTGGTTCTGTACACGGATCATGTCCCCTACCATGAGTGGCGGGAGGCGTTTTGTGTGCTCCGCCCAGGCATCCGCTGTGCGGATGTGGCGTTTGCGGAGAGCCTCCTCCCTTGCCGTCAGTGTCTCACGCCAGGTCTCGTGTGGACTGTACTTCCCAGGTACAACCGGGATGAAGTCACGTATCGGGCGGCCGAAGACACACATTGCCGGAGATATCTTTGTGTCAGGGTCAGGTGTGTTACGATATTGCAGGATCGCTCTCTGCACAGCATCTGTGTCAAGCTCCCCCTTTGGGCCGGTGTTGTCAGTGATAAGGCGTTTCATTGTCTTTACCCCAATCTCAGCGCGGCAGTTGCTGTGGGGGAAGGCCACAGATGAGAGGCGGTGGTGCACGCCCCATCTGTATAGAAATGACCTGGTCTCGGTGGAGGTGAACTCTGGGCCCCCGTCCGATGTGAGCTCTTCTGGCGTCCCGTACGTCACGAAGGCCCGACGTAGGTGATTTATGAGGCCGGCGGCGGCCCCCGTCGCCTTCGAGATGATCGGCCAGTTTGAGTACCGGTCCACCGTCACGAGGTAGTGCACGCCCCTGTGCATGAAGAAGTCTGAACACACCGCCTGAAAGGGGTAAACAACTGGGATCGGCGGGGTTGGCGGCGCTCCAGGCTGTGAAGGTGCCATCCGGTGGCAGTGCTCGCAGTTCCTCCGAGTGGCGCTGATGTCAGCCGACATGCCTGGCCAGAACACAGAGGATTCTGCGCGGGCGGTCATCATCGATACGCCCTGGTGGGCAGCGTGTAGGGCGCTCAGCACTTCTCTGCGGAGTGAGAGTGGTATAATTACCCTGTCCTTGTACAGGACCACCCCATCAGTTGATGTGATGTTCTCACGGTACTGGTGGAAGTCACGGATCGTCGTCGGCATCTCGAATTTTGAGTCGGGGATGCCGTCCGTCGCCATTTCTTCCAGGGTGCGCATCTCACCATCGCTGCTGGTGGCCTCCCTGACACGATCCCATGTCACTGACCGCAATGATTCAAGGCCCGCAGCACACCATGCCAGGTCATCCTCCTCAGTGTCGTCGTCATTCCCTGGCTCGGTCTGGCGTTGTCATCCGGAAGGTCCATAAGTGATGGCCGTGTGGTGCCAACCGGCCTACATGACATGGCGTCCACCGCCTTGTTCCTGATGCCCGGGACATGCACGATGCGGAAACGATAATGCAAGGTCTTCTCCTTGAGGTTCCGTAGGCGGGGGTTCGGTATGTCATCGAGCGCCCTGTCTGCAAGGAGTCTCAGCAGCGGCTTATGGTCTACTGCTACAATCAAGTCCTCGCATCCCAACACAAAGTAGCGTGCCTTGTCCAATGCGTCCGCGACCGCAAGAGCCTCGCCCTCTATGGGCGCGTATCTGGACTCCGCCGCATGCGTGAATCTGCTGCCAACCAGGGTTATCTTCCACCCATCAGTGCAGCAGAAGGGTCTGACTGGCATACATCGGCAATGTTTCTGGAATAACCAGAATCCAATGCCCTCCTTTGACCAGTCCGTGGCGATGCATGTTGGCCTGGTTTTGTCAAAAATGCGGACACCACGCTCAATTTCTTCAATGATCACATCCTTTGACTCACGGAATATGTCTTCCAACTCCGTGGACCACTCGAACCGTTCTCCACTCTTCAGGAGCTTCCGGAATGGCTGCATACGCTTGGCCATACTGAAGGCGTAGGCCACCTGGTTGACCAGCCCGAACCACGACCTGATGTCCGTGACATTACGTGGTTGTGGGAAGTCGTGTATCGCCTCCAGGTAGCGACTGCACGGTTGCACGTCAGTCATGGTGATTGTAAAGCCTGCGAAGTCCACCGTGGGTGCGCTAAAAATGAACTTCTCCGGGTTGAGGACTATTCCATTCCGGCCGCATATGTCCAGCCATTGGACCGCCTGGAAGTAGCTCTCCTCAATTGTATCTGACCATAGTAGCGTGTCGTCTATGCACTTAGTTTTGTTGCCTATGTCCGCAACAACCTCGTCGTACCGTGGCGAGTAACCGTCCCCCGATGCCATGTACCCCTGCGGGGCCGACAGGTACCGGTAGCGGCCCCATGGGGTTATGAACGTCGTCTTGTGGCGATCGTCCTTGTGTAATGGGATGCTGTGGTAACCGTTCCAGGCATCGAACACAGTCTTAAGTTTCCCGTTAGGCACACATCTCGCTTGGTGGAATGGAGATTGGGTGTGGTGGGTCTCGCGGAGTGCATACTTGTTCAGGGCCTGGAAGTCGACAGTGCGTCGCGGTTTGTCTGTCTTCTTCGCGCAGATCACCATGCGATGACACCACATCACCGGTGTACCGATTGGTACTTCCTCCAACACGCCGAGGCGGACGTCCTGGTCGAGGCCTGCCTTTACCTCCTCCTGCCAGTGTAGGGCCACAGGGATGGGGGTGTGACAGGCAACCGGTGTCGCATCCTCATTAAGCATGAGGCGGAGTGGTGGGCCGGTCATTTTCGGTAGTGTCTGGTGGGGGCATGTGTTAAATGTGCTCTGAGCGTACAGTTCTAACAAGTGTCTCCGTAACGCCTTCCTGTTAGCCTCGATCGCCAACATGGGGAGTGTGGTCGGCCTGGTCGGCGGCTCCGCACGCCGCGGGCAGTCACATACTTCTGATGTCGCCAGATTCACCTCCCCGAGTGTTGGGAACTGGGCGGAGATCATTCCCAGGTCCACGCAGGCTTCGCGGGAGAGAAATATGCGGTCTGAGGTGTCCGTCACATACGCGATTTGGCGTGTCTCCAACCTTCGAGCGTCACCACTGTTGCCGGCGAATCTGACTACCGCAGCTCCGAGGATCCGAATTCCCTTATTGTTCGCAGCCTTCATGGTCATGGATACGGGGATGAGGTCCTCTGTGCTTAGGCCCATTTGTTGAGCGACTTTAATGCCGATCAGGCAGCTTTGGCATCCCGTATCGGTCATAGCAGGCAGGGATACTGCACGGGTGTGTTTTAGGAGGTCAAAACCCAGAGCCTTGTAATCCTCGTGCTCGGTGGTGAGAGTGAGGTTGACGTATGGCTGCGGGCTGGACGCACGCTTCATCCACTTGTCGCACATGTCATCGTACAGGTGGTGAGCGAGGGGAAGCGTGCGTAACTCGCCATCTGTGCTGATTGTGCATAGCTCAACGAATGCTGCTGTCTGCTCGTCACACGTCCAGTCAGTCTCTCCGGGTGGCGGCCTAGTCGATCGGCCACCCAGGCAGGCCCTCTCGAGGTGATTCTGGCGGCCACACTTCCGACACTTTTTACCGTATGCGGGGCACTCGGCACGTCTGGCGTGCCACTGGGGTGTTTTGCCGTGGCCCACCTCGCCACAGTGGATGCATACCCCTTCCGGCTTGGCCTTTGGTTTCTCTAGCCTGGCTCCTCCTCTGGCGCGGGTGTCCTGTTGTCTCACCCGCCTGTACGAACTGCTGACCGTGTCCGCGCTCTGAGGGTCAAGCAGGCGCGATGCCGAGCGCTTTCCAGACTCCTTAGCCTCGATATACTCGATCATGTCCTTTAGTGGCATGTTCTGGTTCTTCTCACCGAGCAGGTCGAGCTGTATTTCCGAATCTGCAATGCCACGGGCAATCACGTCACGTAGGATCTCTTCCGTGAAGTCATTGACTTGGTCGCACCCTGTCCTAGTGCATTTCATCTGGTACTTGCACGTGTCCGCCTGCCCCTTGATGCGGGCGTGGAACGACCGGATGGGCTCTTCATAACCCTGCCGCATGTTAGACAGGGCTGCCCGAGCTACCATGGTGTTCTCTGCGCGAACGGCGAGTGCCTTCATGGCAGCGAGGACGTCCTCCTCGTCGTTGCCCGCTAGGCTCCTGCCTGCTGCGCGTGTGAGGTCCTTCCTCAGATCCTCCTCGCAGCACTCCAGTAGCTGTGAAACTATGTCGGGCCCGACCAGCTTGGTGCTTGTTTTATACTCACCCCAGCGGGTTACGAAGTATGATCAGGCCTCACCCGTTCCGGCCAGTGCTATGGAGGGACGCTTTAGCTTCTCCATTTTAGCATTTGCGCCTGGCGCCCAGGGGGCTGCGCCTGCGACATGTATAGTGGCTTGTACACTTAACATGGCCGCCACCACCGCCGCCGCTACATGCTCAGCTACATAGTCACAATCCTCAATAGGGCACTCTGCATTTATAAGCACCATTGTCAGTTATTTGGATGAATAATTAATAGCTTGCTTCCAATGTATAAAAATAACTTCAGACTACAGCTGTAGCTCCAAAAAAATTATCCCTTTTGGCATCTTCCGTTGGAACTAATAATAAAAGTCCACTATAATCCAATGAAATTATCCTTTACATGAAAGCAAAAAATCCATACCAATTGTCGACGTTAACAGTGTCCTGGCCCTTTAAGTCGACAAGGTGCCGTGTTGTTTGCCGACGGCTCCATCGACTATCCGACTTCCTCCGTGGTCTGTTTGCGCACCTCGTCGTCCTCCTCTGAATGATCCACTGATCATATCCGTTGGACTACATCCAGATGTTTGTATATAAATAAGAACGATATTCCATTTGTTCCATCCAGTTTAATAAAAGAAGAAAACAATATACAAACAAGTCTTGGACGATTTTAGGTGTATTTACAAGTAGCGTCTCAACTTCCTGTTCCGGTCACTGCGCTACTGTGCAGGACCGTCTGTTATAGAGGCGCTGTCTAGATATTCTCTATACTGTAGTGTACTGTAATATAACGTACAAGTGTAACAAACAGGCATGACAGAGCAAGGCAGGGACCGGAGGAACAATAATCAGAAAGGCCCACAGAAGCACCGGGAGCAACAGGTCTTTTGGCGCCCTTGTCATGATGGCAGTCTGTGGAGGACCACACTGATAAGGGACGCAAGGAAGCAACACCAACTTGCCACAAAGTGGGTGACTTCACCAGAGATTAAAGTTTAATGTTCATGTCCACTTAGTGTTAGTTTCACATGGTTTTGATATAAAACGGAATGCTGAGGGATTCTCTGAATCAGCATCCTATAAGCTATAACACTGGTACTATTCATCAAGAATGGAATTCAAGGCTCTAATTCTACAGCTACTGAGACTGAGACTATAGCTTCAATGTAATGCCCTTCTCTCACTGTTCAGGACCTGTAATCAGTCTGTTCATGGTTTCACCTTGAGTAGGGCTGGTCTGTGGCACTAGGCACAAAAAAAATAGCTCTGTTGTAAGAAGTGGGATCTGTGTCTATAAGTGATACTTTAGCCACATTGTTTTAGCATCTATCAAAAAGGCAGTGTTCCGTTGTCATCTTGATTCTTTCGTATAACATGATCTCAAAATCATCAGTCTTTGTGAAAGTTCAAATATGAGCATTACGTTCTTTTTATTTTTTTTACATTTTAAACAGACAATTGAAGTGAATAAACGACTGAACTGCTGTACAGAGATTCTGCTGGAGAGTCTTGACCAGCTGGAACATGTCGGCTCCCGTAAGGAAGGTCTCCTGTATGGGGTCCCTATAAGCATCAAAGACAACTATGGATCCAAGGTGATTTCTATGTGAACCCTATGATAATGTAACCAGGTTGAAACCTGGCAGTAGTATTCTAGCCCTGTGGTATAAACTCACTCCTTGATCAAATACCTGCTTCTAGGGATGCCCCGATCACGTTTTTTGCCACCGATACCGATCGTCGTGAGCCATATCGGCCGATACCGATCGGATACCGATTGTTTTTGATTAAAAAGAAATTAAAAATTATTTTATATAAAACGTTTTTTTTATATATAATATATATATTATATAATTAGACTTGTACTTGTATTATCTGCGAGACATCGCCACCACGCAACAAGTCAAAATGCTCGCTATCTGCAAACAGCTCCACTGTCTGTGTGTACTCTAGTAGCCTCCAGCTCCAAAAAGGATTCTCCTGTGCTGCAGCGGGACCCTATTGGTAACGTTACTGTGCTTTGGTCATTTCACATTCAGCAAGCCCTCAGCTCGAATACGCATTAAATCAATGTTATAAGACATTGATATCAAGAGCTATCTGTAGCTACTGCTAGCCGGCTAGATGACGTTAAGACAAAACTTTAGTTCAATGGGACATTTTGAACAGAGAACTAACGCCAGCTAACGCAAGCTAACGGAGGTATGAACATGGACTACTAGACTTTCTGGATCATTTGTTGATATCAGGAGCTATCAGTAGCTAGCCGGCTAAATACCGTTAGACAATGCCTACTAAACGTGAATAGTTGACTGGGTAATTTTGTTTAAACAGTAACGATAGCTAGGTAGCTAACGTTAGCGCAGGTCGAATGCACTACAGACTCGAGCAGAGGAGCCTCCTCTCAGTCCTCAGTGTTTACAAACTGTACACTGGTGCGGGCGGGGCAAGGGAGGAGGAGCAGCGGCAGTTTGCAGGTTGTGTGTGTCTGAGACAGACAGCGAGTGAGATCTTCGCTTGATCGGTTTCCGCGAACGGCGAATATGACTCATTATCGGAATTTACAGATCGCATATTTATACTGAGTATCGGCCGATAACGATCGGTGGCCGATCGATCGGGGCATCCCTACCTGCTTGAGAGAAAACGGTGCTTTTTCAATGTATGTGATGTATAGATTGGGGAGAGATGACCACAGCTAAAACGGTGCCGGGTCAGAGAGGTCGAAGTGCATGCGGACGGTGGTTCAGTAGAGCAGGGTGATTGTTGTGAGCCACACTGCCAGCGAGAGAATGTTTGTTGACATTCCTCATTAGAACATCTGAGATTAGAGTGTACTGTCTCCCAGAGCAGGAGGGAGAGAGGGTCATCTTAATGCAACAGTAAATGAAACTGCATTTTAATGTGTGAAAGGTTAGCAGTTGTCATGACAACACGTCGCATGACAACCAGAAGGCGGGGCCGTCGTTGCGACGACGAACATCTATGAGTCGAGTGGATGTGTTTTCCAGTCTCTATCTTGCATTTAAAGCAGAGTGGGGATGTATTGGGATCCATTTTACTCTTAAGGGCAGGGGTAATATGAATGCGGTGCAAGATTCTAACTTGGATAGACTTGGTGCGGTTGCAAACAGAGATTTTTTTTTGCATAGGTCCATGCATCCTGCCAGTCTACATCTGTGATCTCTATGTCCAAGTCTTTTTCCCAGGACTGTTTAATAACAAGGGAAGATAAAGATGAATTAAGGTTTAGAGTACTATAGAAGATAGATATTTGTTTTTTAGGAATCTGCAAGGAGAGGGCTTTCTCCACCTGCGAGGTGGAACTGTTAATGAACAGTGAGGTGTCCTTGGTGATAAACTGCCTAATTTGTAAGTATCTAAAAAATTCCGTTTTCAATAGACCATACCGCTGCTGCAGCTGTAGAAAGGACATTAGGGTCTGGCCATCAAACAAGTGGCCAAGATCAGTTATGCCCTGCGTATGCCAGGTCTTGAAGCCGCCGCCAATTTGGTCTGGCTTAAAGCCAGGATTGCCTACGATCGGGGTAAGAGGAGAGGTCAGCATAGCTCGGCCCTCCACCTTACGGACAGTCTTCCAGGCCTTGACGGAGCATAGTGTGATGGGGTTGGAGCATATTTTCCTAACAGACTTAAAGTCTTTGATAAATAGTAGGTTCCATAGGGGGGACTTAGATTGCGAGGATTCAATGTCTAGCCAGATTGATAGTGGGTCTGATCTGAACCAGCGACAAGTACCCTAAGGTGTGCTGCTAGTTGGTAATGTCTAATATTAGGTAGGTCTAGACCCCCATCTTCACTATCCATCTGTAATTTGGCCATTTTCAGATGCGGTTTCATCCCATTCCAAATGAATGAGCTTAGCCAGCCTTCTAGCACCTTGATAACCTTGTTTGTCAGCAGCACTGGGATCATTTGGAGAGGGAATAATAGTCTGGGGAGTACGTTCATTTTGACGAGGGCTATCCTACCCAGCCAGGAGATCGGTAAAGGGGCCCATCTAACTAAGTCTGCCCTTATGGTGTCTAAAAGGGGGGGAAAGTTGGCCTTAAACAATGTATCATAGGTGGGTGTCACAAATACTCCTAGGTAAACAAAGTTCACCGGTTCCCACCCAATGAGAGAGCGCTGTGCCTCTGGAGCCAGCATGAGGGCCACTCCTGTGTGGTGGTAACACCCTCTGGAGCCAGCGTGAGGGCCACTCCTTCTGTGTGGTGGTAACACCCTCTGGAGCCAGCATGAGGGCCACTCCTTCTGTGTGGTGGTAACACCGTCTGGAGCCAGCGTGAGGGCCACTCCTTCTGTGTGGTGGTAACACCCTCTGGAGCCAGCATGAGGGCCACTCCTTCTGTGTGGTGGGCCCCGTCTGGAGCCAGCGTGAGGGCCACTCCTTCTGTGTGGTGGGCACCCTCTGGAGCCAGCGTGAGGGCCACTCCTTCTGTGTGGTGGTAACACCCTCTGGAGCCAGCATGAGGGCCACTCCTTCTGTGTGGTGGGCCCCGTCTGGAGCCAGCGTGAGGGCCACTCCTTCTGTGTGGTGGTAACACCCTCTGGAGCCAGCGTGAGGGCCACTCCTTCTGTGTGGTGGGCCCCGTCTGGAGCCAGCATGAGGGCCACTCCTTCTGTGTGGTGGTAACACCATCTGGAGCCAGCATGAGGGCCACTCCTTCTGTGTAGTGGTAACACCCTCTGGAGCCAGCATGAGGGCCACTCCTGTGTGGTGGTAACACCCTCTGGAGCCAGCATGAGGGCCACTCCTGTGTGGTGGGCACCCTCTGGAGCCAGCATGAGGGCCACTCCTTCTGTGTGGTGGTAACACCGTCTGGAGCCAGCATGAGGGCCACTCCTTCTGTGTGGTGGTAACACCCTCTGGAGCCAGCATGAGGGCCACTCCTGTGTGGTGGTAACACCCTCTGGAGCCAGCATGAGGGCCACTCCTTCTGTGTGGTGGTAACACCCTCTGGAGCCAGCGTGAGGGCCACTCCTTCTGTGTGGTGGGCCCCGTCTGGAGCCAGCGTGAGGGCCACTCCTTCTGTGTGGTGGTAACACCGTCTGGAGCCAGCATGAGGGCCACTTCTGTGTGGTGGGCACCCTCTGGAGCCAGCGTGAGGGCCACTTCTTCTGTGTGGTGGTAACACCCTCTGGAGCCAGCATGAGGGCCACTCCTTCTGTGTGGTGGGCAGCATCTCCTGCTGTGTGGTGGGCACCATCTCCTCCTCTGTGGTGGGCACCATCTCCTCCTGTGTGGTGGGCAGCATCTCCTCCTGTGAGCCCAAACGTTCAAACTTTCGAAAACTTCGTTCGTTAGGTTGGCATTCGAATTATAAATCAACATTCGAATTTTAAATTCACAGTACACGCAAATATTTTTTTAACACACAGGCTATCGCACGGGGGCTACGCAGTAAATTCATTCATCGCCGACATATTTTTTCATAGCACCGCAACATTATGTCGCACTGTACAGCCCTGGTTGTAGGCTAATGTTTTACAAATTTTTTTATCCAATTTGTATGGATTCATTTAGGAGTGAAATGCGAATGAAGGGTTGAAATCACTACTCGCAAGGTTGCCCCCAAATATTATTTACCACTCGCACAGGCCAAATTAAGGGGCAATTTGCGATAACCTCGTCGCACTGTACAGCCCTGAGAAATGATCGTACGCACGGTTTACGTACATATCTGTGCGTACGCACGCAGCATTGATAAATGAGGGCACTGGGGAGCTCCACTGCTCCACATCAAATGTGTTTCTACAGGTAGCCCAACCCCACCCCCAAAGCCGTATGAAGATTAAAAGGAACACACCAACATTATGGGAAATGTGCTTATAGTCTTCTCCAGAGTCAGACAAGAAGGTAGATACGAGTTTCCTCTCTGTGCGAGTGTGTTCAGTAGAAATCTGGCTGCACCAACTAACACCTATAGGCTAGCCTCTACACATCCGTTTCTATTCATTGTGCTAAGCTAGGCTAGCGTGCGGCCGGATAGCTTTCTACTGAACGCACATAGAGGAAAGGAAATTAGTCTCTATCTTCTTGTCTGACTCTGAAGAAGACGGTGAGCACATTTCCAATAATGTTGGCGTGTTCCTTTAACCCTTTGGTTGCCGGGAACGTAGATCTACGTTTCTGTTTGTTATTTCTTTTATTCGCTATTGCCATTCATAATCCATCGAGGCACCTTGTGCATGCTGTCCTGAATGTGTCTGAGATCGCAGACGGCCAATACTGCCGCCTAACGCCTTGCGGCCAGTATTGCACATCATTGGAATCCCTCTGGCTTGGCTGTGCATCGATCTAAGAAGTCCGGTCCGGGTTTTCCTTCTTGGGCAAGAGTAACGTTTATAACACATGGACAGGGGAGACTCGCGCACCGTGGATTAATGTGTTTTGGTGAATAAACGTTGGACACACGACACAATCAATATTTGGAATGGCGATCAGATAATTGGATTCTTCTTTTTGCAGTACATCATAGACGAGGTAAGGACTCTATGTTACCAATCTTGCGTTGATCCGATGTTTTTTTCGCAGCGATCAACGTGTGTGTGCATGCCGTTGGCTGCGTTCAAAGCATGGAGGAGCAGCTTTTTCTCCCCCACTTTCGTGCATGCATGATGAAACATAATACCGATAATCTAGCGTTTATTTCAGAATGATTCATAAATCAGGCGACAAATGCCACGATTTCTAAGGAAATGCATTGAAGCGCGGTTTGCTGGAGTTTCTTGGGATTCGACAGGATCACTAAAACTATACTCATATTCACAACGGTATGAAACGGAAATGTATGTATGAAAGAATTATCTGTTTTTTGCATGTTGACTGGAAGAAACTCACTGACAATCGACAACGTTATTAGATGCATAGCTATAATATTTAATATCGTTTTTAGCACTGCAAACACGGCATTCTCTCCATTAAACAGAGCGCTGGCACTGACGGCCCACAGTGCCCCCTACTGACTGGCAATCAATGTGTTAAAGGAAACCTCCAACATTTTGGGAAATTTGCTTATTTGCCATCTACCCTGGAGTTAGACAAGAAGATGCATACCTTTTTTCTTCTTTGTGCATGCAGTAGGCGTAGGAAGACGCACACCGTTAGCCTAGCTTAGCATCAGTCACTGGAAGTAGGTTCCTCCATTAACCTAGTTCCCAACGTCTTCCTACTCCTACTGCATGCACAGAGAAGAAAAAGGTATGTATCTTCTTGTCTAACTCCAGGGTAGATGGCAAATAAGCTAATTTCCCAAAATGTTGGAGTTTTCCTTTAACATAAACTTGCAACCAAATATCTGAAAAAGTTTGGCATTGTTACAATCAAGTTGTAAATGTTATGTCATTGTTTCTTAAACAGGAAGTGAAATGAGGACAAGCAATCACATGATGCACTACAGTAGAGGCAGACTATAACAGAACATAACCCCATGCACTACAGTAAAGGCAGACTATAACAGAACATAACCCCATGCACTACAGTAGAGGCAGACTATAGTGCATGCAGAATATAACCCCATGGAAAATAGTTTTAAAATCCTTTTTATTTAATTTTTTCACCTTTATTTGTAAGATTTTTCAATTATTTTAACAAACATACATATATAGTCAAATTAGATAAAGCAATTATTGGAATAAACATATATTATTAGGGATGTCTGATATTATCGGCTGATATTGGCATTAAGATGTAATATGGGAAAATATCGTTATCGTTTCTTTTCTTCTTCTTTTTTTACATTTATTTAACCTTTACTTTACTTACCCAGACAACTAATTCTTACAGTGGCAGCCGCCACTGGGGGGCGATAGGGCGCTGTATCCGTAGCAGTCAATCAGTGCGTTGTGCGTTGTGCGTTGAAATATGACTATTATGTTGGAATCCGGGCGCGATTTGAAGCGGTCTAGGCAGCAGCGTCAAGAATTTCTGTAGCCGCATTTCGCGGAGACGCTCTCTGATAGACCGACGTCAGTTTTTTTTCCCGTAGCAGCATTTCGCAGAGACGATCTCTGATTGGCCGAATCCAATTTCTATGTTCCAATTCTAGCTTGGTGGTAGAGATCATAGTTGTGTTGTTGTGACTGAGATGCAAGCTATTTGTCTTAGAGCGTGACTGCAAGTTCTTTCGACGGTTAAGCTTAGGCACTCTTTCAAAGTTGGTTAAGGTTAGAGTTTGTCTTAGAGCATGGTGATAGAACGCCAGGTAGTTTGCAGTCTGTTCGACGCGGAAATGGACAAAGAAATCAAACTACTTGTTGTGTGGTGCTAACTGCTAACAGCTAACAAGCTATATGGCAGTCTGGACAGTGGACTGGATATACATCATCAACAGCGGATTATACACTTTATCAAGCCCTCCGGCTTGATATACATCAACAGTCTGGGGAGTCGGGACAACAGTGAGTGGACCACGTAAACAGTGAGTTAATTCGGTCTCTCTCTCCCCCTCTCTCTCGCTCTCTCTCTCCCCCTCTCTCTCTCTCTAATTTCGCCGCGGGTAGAGCATAACCACTCAGACAATGAATGGTAACTTGTTTAAAATGACAATATATACATATGTGTTTCTTATTGAATCGATCTGAGAGAGAGAGAGAGAGAGAGGGAGAGAGAGAGAGAGCGAGAGAGCTGTGCGTGTTTGTGTTGGGCTATTGGAAACGTGGTTGCATTTGACTGACTGTGATCATATATTGATCGATGGCAATGGTGATAATATTCGCCAATGCGTGCCTTGTACATGTTTGCAAAATGTTTGGTATAGCGCCCCTAGTGGCGAAGCATCCAGCAGCCGCCACTGAATTCTTATTTTTTTTATTGTCAAAAGTATGCATAATGTGTTAATTCCACGACAAGATATATGTAATGTTAATTACCTGAAATTATTCCGTTTTGGGGGGGGGGGGACCCCGCATATATCGGTATCGGAAATTAAGAGTTGGACAATATCGGTATATCGGTAAAAAAGCCAATATCGAACATCCCTATATATTATACATACAAATTAGACACTCAATTATTCAGACTAACATACAGACATAAATGTAGACAGTAGACACCCAATTATTATTATTTTTTTTTATTGATCTTTTTTCCCCTCCTTTTTCCTCCGATTTTCTCCCATCCCAATGTTAGTCGTTATGCCAATTCCCAATCCCCTTCCTGGTCGCTGCGCACTTACCCCCCACAGTCGGTCTGGGAGAGTGGAGGCTATCACGTGCTTCCTCCGACACACGTCTAGCCAATCAACCGCTTCTTTTCACCTGGCAGCGCGGATTCTCACTGAGAGGGCGTAGCGTGTGGAAGGATCACACTATCCCACTTAGATCCTATCCGCGCTTAGCAGGCGCCCCGACCGAACTGTAGGAGTCGCTGTTTACAACGACCCGGACCCACCCCGCCAGCTTCTCCCACCCTCTAATACTGCCAATTGTATTAGTGTGAACGGCCAGCCAAGCTGGTGACAACCCCAGAGCTGTGAGCTGGATTCGAACAGGCGAATCCTAGCGTCTCCGGGGTTGGTGACGAACACAATCTCCGCTAAAATATCAAATCAAGATGATATGCTGACCAGTTTGATCCGATGTCTGACTGAGGATGAGAAACGCTGTTTGCTCGTCATCCAAAAACATTTTCATGAATTAAGTTTATGAGTAATAGAAACATTTTGGAACGATTGTAAACTATTTATATATTTTTTTGCACTGTTCCACTGTTCAGATTGCCCTCATCCGCAGCGATGTCAGGTATAACAAGAAATATTTAAATGATGATCTTCATACACAGGAGGAGATATTGTCTCTTTCTGCGTCCTGCCCTGCTCTACCTAGGAGCCACCCCATCTAAACCACAGGCAGTATATCCTAGTGAGTCCTGTTGCAAAGCTTACAGATGTCAAAGAATAGTTGGGAGGGACGCAATCTTTCAAAACTTTAAAATGCATTGTTGCGCGGCTGGATTCGCCTGTTCGAATCCAGCTCACAGCTCCGGGGTTGTCACCAGCTTGGCTGGCCGTTCACACTAATACAATTGGCAGTATTAGAGGGTGGGAGAAGCTGGCGGGGTGGGTCCGGGTCGTTGTAAACAGCGACTCCTACAGTTCGGTCGGGGCGCCTGCTAAGCGCGGATAGGACCTGAGTGGGATAGTGTGATCCTTCCACACGCTACGCCCTCTCAGTGAGAATCCGCGCTGCCAGGTGAAAAGAAGCGGTTGATTGGCTGGACGTGTGTCGGAGGAAGCACGTGGTAGCCTCCACTCTCCCAGACCGACTGTGGGGGGTAAGTGCGCAGCGACCAGGAAGGGGATTGGGAATTGGCATAACGACTAACATTGGGATGGGAGAAAATCGGAGGAAAAAGATAAAAAAAAAAAAAAAAAATGCATTGTTGCATCTATATTTAGCACGTATTTGATAGAAATTAAATAGAAAATAAACAAAAAATTAAACACAATTACCACCAGCCAGATAAGGGCCCTATGCGTGTCTGTTTACAGGCAGCCATGTTGGAAGAGAGACAACTATTGTTTGAAGAGAGGACTAGAGAGCAAGGCTCCATTTAAACCATGAAACTGGTGTTTGAAGACGAGTGTCAGAAGTTCTTCTGATGCAGATCACATTAGTTGGATTGCTGTCCAGGATGAATGTGTTGTCAAGTATGTTAAGTTTAGGCAGATTTCTACACAAGAAGAAAAAAGCCGAAGGCCAGACCAGCACTCAGATTTTAAAAAATTGGAGATTTCTACACAAGAAAAAAGCCGAAGGCCAGACCAGCACTCAGATTTTAAAAAATTGTTTTTAATGGCAGCCTATAGTACAGACATGTTTTGGAACAGGTGTTCCATCTTTAGTGTAATAGGCTAGCAGTGATAGCTTGTAAAAATGGGAGCTATATACCATGTGGGCAGGAAGTGACATCATAGAGGTGAGCTTGGGAATGCTAGTGAACTTTGACCTCCAGAGTAAGGACTTGTTAATGTAGCATGTTGCAAACAAATTTTTACCAGAAACTTAAATAAGCCAAAAGCAAACACAAAATTCTATAAGCAAAGAACCACTACAACAGAAGGAAAACTTTTCTCCATTCATAAAATAATAATAATATACTCATGAAAATAAAAGTAATAAAAAGTCACTTGTAGGAAACAGGATAACAATTTTTTCATTCATTCCCTTTGGTACAGAGCCATTAATCAAATGAATATAGTAACCCGTCTCCCCTCTAGAGGGCATTGTAGACTAACGAGTCCTTTAAACAATAAGATTGCATTAGGAGAAAATAGAGAGATACGGTACACTCTTAAGCAAGGACATAGTGGTGCTAATCACTCAAATAAACACTTGAAATGTCAGTAAATGTGTATATCTCCGGGACCGATGATCCTTTCTTGCTTACTCCTCCATGGTGGAAGGGGGCCGTCCGGAAACATCATCTACGGAGGGAGCACAGCGGATACATCTCCTTCTTAGGTCGGTCTCTGGGCTGCCTGGTAGGCCTGCAGGAGTGCAGGAGGCACCAAGTGTGTAGATAGTCCCGTTCGTCTCCTCGTCTCCAGCATCTCTTATGTCGCTCGATGTCTTGCCTTGGCAAAAAGCAGGCCCCTCGGGATGATGGCATCCTGCCAATAGTTAGTAAGGGTCACACCATGGAGTAGGATACGAGTCTCTCTCTGCTTCAGGCGAGAATGAGTCTCTTGACTCCATCGTTGTAGCTACGAAAGCTGATGTATATCCGCTAGGGACAGGGTGGACTGTAAACTCTGGAGCTGCAGGTCTCTAAACTACCAAAGTAGCTATGTATCAAAGTCAAGTTAGACCGCGCTCTCAGTATCCAACACTGGGTGCTGAAATCCCAAACATTTAAGAAGAAAAAAGCCGAAGGCCAGACCAGCACTCTCAGATTTAAAAAAAATGTTTTTAATGGCAGCCTATAGTACAGACATGTTTTGGAACAGGTGTTCCATCTTTAGTGTAATAGGCTAGCAGTGATAGCTTGTAAAAATGGGAGCTATATACCATGTGGGCAGGAAGTGACATCATAGAGGTGAGCTTGGGAATGCTAGTGAACTTTGACCTCCAGAGTAAGGACTTGTTAATGTAGCATGTTGCAAACAAATTTTTACCAGAAACTTAAATAAGCCAAAAGCAAACACAAAATTCTATAAGCAAAGAACCACTACAACAGAAGGAAAACTTTTCTCCATTCATAAAATAATAATAATATACTCATGAAAATAAAAGTAATAAAAAGTCACTTGTAGGAAACAGGATGACAATTTTTTCATTCATTCCCTTTGGATTTTCTACACAATCCTAGGGTTTGAAAACCTCAATGAATATACTGGAATATAATGGTATATCTCTCCTGTATGAATGTGCTCTTTAAGTGGTCATATCTACTGAAGCTCTTCTCACATTGGTCACAGTTATAGGGCTACTCTCCTGTATGAATGCGCTGGTGTGTTTGTAAATTTCCATATCTACTGAAGCTCTTCTCACACTGGTCACAGTTATAGGGCTTCTCTCCTGTATGAATGCGCTGGTGTGTTTGTAAATTTCCATATCTACTGAAGCTCTTCTCACACTGGTCACAGTTATAGGGCTTCTCTCCTGTATGAATGCGCTGATGTGTCTTCAAGCCTCCAGACAGACTGAAGCTCTTCTCACACTGGTCACAGTTATAGGGCTTCTCTCCTGTATGAATGCGCTGGTGTGTTTGTAAATTTCCATATCTACTGAAGCTCTTCTCACACTGGTCACAGTTATAGGGCTTCTCTCCTGTATGAATGCGCTGGTGTGTTTGTAAATTTCCATATCTACTGAAGCTCTTCTCACACTGGTCACAGTTATAGGGCTTCTCTCCTGTATGAATGCGCGGATGTGTCTTTAAGTCTCCAGACAGACTGAAGCTCTTCTCACACTGGTCACAGTTATAGGGCTTCGGTCCTGTATGAATGCGCTGGTGTGTTTGTAAATTTCCATATCTACTGAAGCTCTTCTCACACTGGTCACAGTTATAGGGCTTCTCTCCTGTATGAATGCGCTGGTGTATCTTTACGCCTCCATATCTACTGAAGCTCTTCTCACACTGGTCACAGTTATAGGGCTTCTCTCCTGTATGAATGCGCTGGTGTGTTTGTAAATTTCCATATCTACTGAAGCTCTTCTCACACTGGTCACAGTTATAGGGCTTCTCTCCTGTATGAACACGTTGATGTGTCTTTAAGTCTCCAGACTGACTGAATCTCTTCTCACACTGGTCACAGTTATAGGGCTTCTCTCCTGTATGAATATGCTGGTGTTCCTTTAAGTTTCCAGACAGACTGAAGCTCTTCTCACATTGGTCACAGTAGTAAGGCTTCTCTCCTGTATGAATGCGCTGGTGTATTAGAAAACGTGACTTATGGATGAAGCTCTTTCCACACAGGTCGCAGCAGTGAGGCCTTGACTCGTTCATATCTCTGCTTGTTGTTGGGGAGCAATGCAGCAATTGTACCTGGAGAAGAGAGAAGTACACCAATGAAGAGTTCAGATCTTGTGTGTTTTTGTTCAGTTTGTATTTCTCAAGTTCTAAAATAAAATTGTATTCTCCAGTTGATGTGATTTAAAAGTTAATCTGCTCCAAGGGCGGTTATTGAAAATTGGGCAACATTAATAAAATACTGAGATAAAACCCAACAGGTCTGCAATATGACATTGTGGTTGTATCTGTCCTTGTAACAATATCAATGTTGTTCCTAGTTTGTGTTGTTCTGGGGAGCAATTAACACATTGGACACCAGACCCGACATAAGTCGGGTTAACTCGCCATCGCTTGAGCGCCAAAACCGAGAAAAGTCGGGTTTGGTCGTTATTTCTTTTATTAGCTATTTTCATTCATAATCCATCCATCCAGCCTGATGTTATCATTGGGAATGGATCTGAGATCGCAAACTTCCAATACCGCCGCCTAACGCCTTGCAGCCAGTATTGCACATCCATGGATTCTCTCTGGCTTGGGCTGTACGTTGATCTAACAAGTCCGGTCCGTGTTTTCCTACCCGGGCAGTAGCAACGGTTATAACACATGGATTGGGGAGACTCGAGCACGGCCGGTTCATGTACTTCGGTGGATTATCTTGGCAACACGATCGACATCAATACTTGGAATGGCGATCAGATCATTGGAATATTCTTTTTGCAGTAGATCCTAGTCAAGGTAAGTGCTATATGTTATCAATCTTGCGTTGATACGAGCATGCCTTCTTTGTGATCCGTGTGTCCTGTAACGTTACTCCACAACGTATGCCGTTGGTGACTATCGAAGCATAGAACCCCCCCCCCCCCCACCCTTTCATGCATGCATGATGAAACATAATACCGATAATCTAGCGTTGATTTCAGATTGATTGTTGGCACGCTTTATAGTGAATGCAGTAAAATGCTGTTTAGCGGCATTTCCTGGGATTACACATTATGACTATACTCATATTCACCACCGTATAAAACGGGAATGTATTGATAAAAAAAGTATCTGTTTTTTGCATCTTGACCGGAAGAAACTCAATGTCAATCGACTATATTATTAGATCCATAGCTATAATATTTAATATAGTTTTAGCACTGCAAACACCGGCATGTACCCCCATTTATTACAGCGCTGGCACACACAGCCATACGCCTACAGCGACCTCTGGCGCCCAATGTGTTAAGAGTACACAGACCACTAGTACAACTCAGTCTGAAATGATATATTCAATGGAATGGATATTACATTAGCAATATCAATTACATGTCAATTTCTCCATGTATTGTTTAGCCAAAGAGTAGCCTATTGATCCTTTGTTTGTAATATGTTTACCAGATCAAGAATTACAATCACTTTTTGCCTGTTTCTTTCAACAGTCTTAACCCTTGTACGCTGCTTATTTATTTATCTTATTTTGGTGTTAACAAAAAATCTGGGTCCGAATGGACCCGGTGTGTAACTCAGTACCAACCACCCCAAAAAATAAGGATTATTTATTATCCAGTTTTGTTTTGTACTTCATTACTAACTTATTAGCTCATCATAACCAGTACCCATATCAAACATTATTTTATATGGCCCCAAGACACAATATACATATTTTTTCAATCAAAAATAGGATTATATTCACTCATGCTGTTCCGCATTTTGAAGAAAATGGGTAAATAAAAATATGTATGGAATCTGACTATAACAGGTTAATATATGAAGACACTATTGAGTAAACTGCTTTGTGGGTTTTAGAACTGTATTATGGAAATAAATCAAGGAACAAAACAACTCCACCTCCCTACCACTCTCTTCCTTCTCTCCACCTCCCTATCGCTCTCTTCCTCTTCTCCCTCTCCACCTCCCTATCACTCTCTTCCTTCTCTCCACCTCCCTATCGCTCTCTTCCTCTTCTCCCTCTCCACCTCCCATCGCTCTCTTCCTCCTCTCCCTATCCACCTCCCTATCACTCTCTTCATCCTCTCCCTATCCACCTCCCTATCACTCTCTTCCTCCTCCCTATCGCTCTCTTCCTCCTCTCCCTATCCACCTCCCTATCACTCTCTTCCTCCTCTCCCTATCCACCTCCATATCACTATCTTCATCCTCTCCCTCTCCACCTCCCTATCACTCTTCCTCCTCTCCCTCTCCACCTCCCTATCACTCTGTTCCTCTCCCTCTCCACCTCCCTATCACTCTGTTCCTCTCCCTCTCACTCTCTTCCTCCTCTCCACCTCCCTATAACTCTCTTACTCCTCTCCCTCTCCACCTCCCTATAACTCTTACTCATCCTCCTCTCCACCTCCCTATAACTCTTACTCATCCTCCTCTCCAACTCCATATCACTCTGTTCCTCTCCCTCTACCCCTCCCTATCACTCTGTTCCTCTTCCTCTCCACCTCCCTATCACTCTGTTCCTCCTCTCCCTCTCCACCTCCCTATCTTCTTCCTCTCCCTCTCCCTATCACTCTTCTTCCTCTCCCTCTCCACCTCCCTATAACTCTTACTCCTCTCCCTCTCCACCTCCCTATCGCTCTTCCTCCTCCTCCTCTCCACCTCCATATCACTCTGTTCCTCTCCCTCTACCCCTCCCTATCACTCTGTTCCTCTTCCTCTCCACCTCCCTATCACTCTCTTCCTCCTCCCCCTCTATCACTCTGTTCCTCCTCTCCCTCTCCACCTCCCCATCTTCTTCCTCTCCCTCTCCACCTCCCTATCACTCTGTTCCTCTTCCTATCCACCTCCCTATAACTCTCTTCCTCCTCTCCCTCTCCACCTCCCTATCACTCTTCTTCCTCTCCCTCTCACTCTGTTCCTCTTCCTATCCACCTCCCTATAACTCTCTTCCTTCTCTCCCTCTCCACCTCCCTATAACTCTCTTCCTCCTTCCCCTCTCCACCTCCCTATCACTCTTGATGATGAATAGTTTTATTTCCGGTCTTTGTTT
Source organism: Notolepis coatsorum (assembly GCF_963971535.1). NCBI lineage: Eukaryota > Metazoa > Chordata > Actinopteri > Aulopiformes > Paralepididae > Notolepis > Notolepis coatsorum. Next base: position 93,601,032 of record NC_140167.1, on the reverse strand, counting down.
ACAGATAAATCAAAAACACACATGTGTGGACTTTCAAAAAATAAATCACAAATGTACATATTCAAAGTAAGCTCACACACAAAATCCAAACTCAATGACCGAAAAAAGGAATAGGCTGAAGCACATGTTTATTTTTGCCTATCCTTTACAATTCTTAAAAACTAAATATACTTTAATATAAGAAAAAAAATTAAAATATGCTGCAAGATATAATTTTAGAGAAAAAAGAAAAGAGAAAATAAATGTTTGATGTTTTACTCAAAACTGTACTCCTGAATTATTTTATCCTTCAGGGCCTTTTGAAATCTCCCCTGAGAGGTACACAACTTCAACCCGTCACTAAGACTATTCCACAATTTAACTCCCAAAATTTAAACACATCTAGCTTTTACAATAGTTCTAGGCAGGGCTCTACGCTAACCTTTTTCACTAGGGGCACAGGTGCTCCTAAATGAAACAATTTAGGAGCACACAAAGAAATTTAGGAGCACCCAAAAATATTTAGGAGCACAGAAAAAGTAACAGTTTATTTTTTTTTCAAAAATAAATGTATATTTGTACTGTGCATGCGTGTAAATTAGCTCTTGCTACAACCCTGCATGTTTACATTTTGTATTTTGTACTTGATGTTCATTAACATGTGCTGTCCCTATCAAATCAAACTACTGCTACAAAAGGTTCAGTCACTTAACTTTAGCCCCTTTTATGCATACAATGCTTATGTTTTGGCTGTGTTGCTCTTCTAGAAAAATAATCCTCTCAGGGTTGCCTATTGAAATACTGTACACTTTCCTACTGTACACTTTCCTGATGAATTGAAAATGGGGGACCCTGATGTAAACAAGACTAGTCTTTCTCTGGTCTGCATCCCCTTAACAATTGTGTGTATTGAGCTGTACTGTACCCATTCTGCAATCTGTTAATAAAGTTTTCAATCAATCAATCACACCTCCAGTACAGAAACATTGTTTGAGTTTGCGTGTCAGGTAGACCATTGATTGACAGTCGAGTCTGCCAATTACATCACATCGCTTGCACTCCGGCGCTGCAGCTGGACCCATTGCCCACCTCTGCTGTTGATAACGCTAGCCAAGTTATTATACACACAGATACACAGTGGGCCAGTGACTTTGGTGTAGGGGTGTAACAATGCATCGATCCTAAGGGGGAAATTCAACTGCATCGATTTGAAAATGTTAGAATAGATTATCGCAATTTTAATGTGTACACGTTATGTTATTGTCATGTCCGTTACAGCCAACATACGCTACTGCATCAACGTTATGATTAACAAAGCAAGGCATTCGTTTTGTTGCATTAACGTTATATTACTATTGCTATCGATAAATCTAGGTGTTCTAAAATCTATTGCTATTGGTAAGAGAGACTATAATAAGTTAGTGTCTCGGAAAACGAGAGCCCTGATCGCAATGGCGGAGTTTCAGGAAGTAAACAAGCAAAATGAGAGCTTCCGATTGGTCATTTGCTTTATTTCCCATGAAACCAGTCACTTCACTCTACTGTGATTGGACCGTTGGCTTGAGTGCAATGTGGAACTTGTAGTTTTTTAACGAGCGCGTAATTGATTTTTACGGTTCGCATACAAATATTTTTAGGGGCATATGCGAGCAATTTGGTCGCACTGTAGAGCCCTGGTTCTAGGGATGCCCCGATCGATCGGCCACCGATCGTTATCGGCCGATAATCAGTATAAATATGCGATCGGTGATCGCTGATAATGCTTTATTTTCGCCGATCGTCAAAACCGATCGATGACACGGAAAACATGATCCAATTCTCTGCGGAGTTCTCACTCGCTCACAGCCACACTCTGCTGCTCCACGTCTTGCCCCTCCTTCTCCGTGGTATGCAGGAATGGAACTCTCTTCCCAGACATGTTAAGCAGGAGAATAGTAAATGCAGTTTCAAAATCGTGGTAAAACATTTTCAACCAAAGAAATTGACATTCCCTAATAGATAGTGTGTACGTAAATTAAAATGTATGTGTCTGATAAAGAGATGGGTATATATGGATGAAAAGGCATGTGTCTGATAGGGATATATTATTAAAATATTGTATAATTTTGTATTTTTATATTGTATTGTAGTGGCTACTGGGACATAATTCACGGGTCCTAGCCTTAGGTGGTGTTAACTACATCTCCCGTGATCCTTAGCGGGGGATGACGTAGTTAAAGTGAGACGAATGAAAGATGAATGTCAGTGTTGTTGTGCGACAGTAGAGTGCGTATTAAAATAGTATTATTGCATCGGAACACGACTCCGTTTTCACTATTATTACCCGCATTCCTACATTGGTGACCCTGACGTTTCTCCTGGACGTATTTCGGAGATTACATTGAACATGCCTGATGAACAACAGAACGCGGATCGCAGCACTTTGAACGCCGTTTCACTCAAGCTGCCGGAGTTTTGGGAGCGGAGCGCCAACGCTTGGTTTGCACAGGCTGAAGCCCAATTCGCTCTCCGGGACATTACCGCGGACGCCACAAAGTACTACTATGTGGTAGCAGCCCTGACGAACTCAACTGCGGCGAGAGTGGTGAGTTTGCTGGAAAACCCACCTACACACGACAAATATGTGGCTATAAAAACACACCTGAAGGAGGCTTTCGGTCTGTCTGAATCTGACCGTGCTCGCCAGCTTCTCTCTCTACCTGGATTGGGTGACTCAAAGCCCTCTGAATTGATGGATCACATGTTAGCTCTGCTGGGGGACCATGGGCCATGTTTTCTATTTAAGGAGCTTTTCTTGCAACAACTGCCAGACTATGTGCGTTTACCTATGGCTAATTCCATCAAAACTGACTTTCGCCAGCTAGCTAGGGAAGCGGATGTATTTTTCTCAGCTGGGAAGAGGTGTGTGGCAGCATCAGCCTACACCGTTGATGAGCAGGGTTTCCAGCCACTCTCTATCTCTGCCGCGGCTATGCCCCGCCGGGTGAGGCCGTCGGGGTTGTGTTTTTACCACGCAAAGTTTGGGAACAAAGCTAAAAGTGTTTGCCACCTTGTAACTACGGGGGGTCGGGAAACGCACTGGCTGCCACTCATTAGCAGCCGTAAGTGTTGGCCATCCTGTAGGCTTGCTGTACGTCACCGACTCACTCTCCGGCCGCCGTTTTTTATGTGACACGGGTGCCCAGGTGAGCGTGTTGCCGGCGTCCACTCAGGATTTTCACTCAGCGAGACGGGGCCCTGCCCTTGAAGCTGCCAATGGCAGTGCGATCCCTACATTTGGCAAACGCACCGTGGCATTGTGTTTTGCTGACCAGCGTTTCAGCTGGGATTTTGTGTTGGCCAAGGTGTCTACTCCCCTCCTAGGCGCTGACTTTCTCTGCGCCAACAGTCTCTTGGTAGACGTGGGGAATCGCCGGCTCGTCAATGCTGAGACTTTTGGCTCCTTAGCATGTGAGCGCAGTGACACGGCCACAATGACACTGTCCAGCGCCGTCGCGCCCACTGATGATTTCTCCCGCCTCCTGTTGGAGTTCTCGGACATCACAACACCCACCTTCTCGTCCGCGGCCACTAAGCATGGAGTCGTGCATTACATCTCCACGGAGGGCCCGCCAGTACATGCTAGGGCTCGTCGTCTCGACCCACACAAGCTAACCATCGCTAGGAATGAGTTTGCCTCCACGGAGGCACTGGGCATCGTTCGTCGGTCCGACAGTCCTTGGGCCTCGCCGCTCCATCTCGTTCCAAAGGCCAACGGCGGCTGGCGTCCGTGTGGCGACTACCGGCGCCTTAATGACGCCACTACACCTGATCGTTACCCGGTTCCACACATACAAGATTTTTCAGCCCACCTGGCTGGAGCGTCTGTTTTTTCAAAGGTGGATCTGGTGAGAAGATACCACCAGGTGCCGGTTAGCCCTCAGGACATCCCCAAGACGGCAGTTATAACCCCATTCGGGCTCTTTGAATTTTTGAGGATGCCTTTTGGCCTCAAAAATGCGGCTCAGACCTTTCAGAGGTTAATGGACGCCATGCTGCGCAACCTGTCTTTCGTGTTCGTCTACCTAGACGATATCCTGGTAGCCAGCACGTCCAAGGCGGAACACCTAACACACCTCCGACTCCTCTTCAGTCGCCTCAGAGAGCATGGATTAATCATCAACCCAGCAAAGTGTCAGTTTGGTCTGCCTGCCATGGACTTCCTTGGCCACCACATCACTACACTACATCTGAGGCGACTGAAGAGGAGTCGGAGGTGTGTTAGGTGTTCCGCCTTGGACGTGCTGGCTACCAGGATATCGTCTAGGTAGACAAACACGAAAGACAGGTTGCGCAGCATGGCGTCCATTTCCCTCTGATCTGTCCTCTGACCGAGGGGCCCAATTCACTTCCGCGTTATGGACTTCCATTACCCAGCAGTTGGGTGTCTCCCTCCACCGCACTACGGCTTACCATCCACAGGCCAATGGCCTGTGTGAACGTTTTCACCGGTCAATGAAAGCTGCTCTCAAGGCCGATCTCCGAGGCGACACCTGGGTCGACAGACTTCCTTGGGTGATGCTGGGGCTCCGTACTGCACCTAAGGAGGACCTTCTTTCATCTTCAGCTGAGCTGGTATACGGCCAACCCCTCCGTGTCCCAGGGGATTTTCTTCCCTGTGTTACGGCCTCCTGGTCAGCACTGGAACAGCGGGATGCTCTGCTGGACAAGGCCAAGGCTTTCTTGCCCACCCCCACCTCGTGCCACGGCGTTCCAAGGGTGCGTGTCTCGCCTGATCTGCAAGCAGCGGGGTACATGTTTATCCGCTGCGACGCCCATCGAGGCCCCCTACAGCCACCCTACGATGGTCCTTACCGGGTTGTGAAGGCAGGCGATAAGACCTTCGTCGTTGACATGGGGGGGAGGGAAGAACGGATCTCGGTGGATCGCCTGAAGCCTGCTCACCTGGATTTGGACCGCCCCATTGAGTTGGCCCAACCGCCCCGCTGCGGTCGGCCCCCTGGTAGGGCAGTCCCGACGCCTACTCTAGCTACGGCGGACCCCCGGACCTGCCGTCCGAGGCCTGTTCAGGGCCAGCCTACTGCTTTACCACTGCCTCGGGTTCCTGTGCCTGCCCAGGGGTACCGGAGTCGTTTTGGGCGGGTCGTCAGAGCCCCTGGACGTTTTTTGGGGCCAGTTCTTGTGAATTCTGGGGGGACGTGTGTAGTGGCTACTGGGACATAATTCACGGGTCCTAGCCTTAGGTGGTGTTGACTACATCTCCCGTGATCCTTAGCGGGGGATGACGTAGTTAAAGTGAGACGAATGAAAGATGAATGTCAGTGTTGTTGTGCGACAGTAGAGTGCGTATTAAAATAGTATTATTGCATCGGAACACGACTCAGTTTTCACTATTATTACCCGCATTCCTACAGTATTATGAATTTGATTAGGGTTTTTACTGTTGTTTTAATTGTCTGTATGACATGTAAATGTTGTGAGTGTATAAGGGTTTTTATTGTTGTTTTAATGGTCTGTATGTCATGTAAATGTTATGAGTGTATAAGGGTTTTTATTGTTGTTTTAATTGTCTGTATGACATGTAAATGTTGTGAGTGTATACGTCTGTAACTGTATTTTATGTGTTATGGACCCCAGGAAGAATAGCCCCAGCACTGCTGTGGCTAATGGGGATCCAAATAAACTTAAACTTAAACTTCTCCTCCCCCTCCCAGACCCATCTCATGTCAACAAACAAACCGATGAGCACCGCAGAGCTCCTCTTTCAACATAACTGAAGCATTAAACAAAATGGCCCAGTCATCTATTCACTTTTGTTTAATACACGAGGCGTTGTCTAATGTTATCTAGCTACTGATGGCTCCTGCTATCAACGTGACAGTTTGTTCATTTTCGCAAGCGCTGGCTAGCGTTGGCTAACTAGCTATCGCCCGTGAGCTAACGTTAGCTACCGAACTAGCGTTACTGTTTAAACAAAACTACACGGTCAACTATTCACTTTAGTTTAATACATGAGGCGTTGTCTAACTAACGGATAGCTCCTGATATCAACAAATGCGCATTTCAGTTTAAGAATGATAGGGATGCACCAGCATGAAACCTCCGTTAGCTAGGTAGCTCACGTTAGTGAGCTAAATAGTTCACATTATTTTAATACATGATACATTGTCTAACGTCATCTAGCCGGCTAGCAGTAGCTACAGATGGCTCCTGATATCAATGTCTTATAACATAATTGACATTATTTGTTTTTGCAGCTGAACATTGGCTAATTAGCTATCATGCTTCATAACACGTTTCAGACCCTGTTGAACTATCGCTCTGACTCAATAGTATCCATCTGCAGAACATCAGCCCCAGCACTCTCAGGCCCCACGCTGAATGTGATTTGACCAAAGCAGAGTATACACACTAGGGCTGTCCCTGACTAAGGATTTGGATGGTCGACTAGGATTGGCCAAAAATGTGCGTTAGCCACGCTTCTAGGCCTCTTTTCTTTTGGAAAGAATAATAAAAAAAAATAAAAAAATAAAAAATTTATATATCTTTTTATTATATTCGACTAAGGTCGCTTTCACATATAGTTTTGGTGGACTCGGTGCGGTTCTGGTGGTGAAGTTGCAACATTGTTGCATTCTTCATTTGGTTCGCCTGCGTTCACATAGCAATCTGTCAGGCGCACCAAACTATCTGAACAATGTCACGCGGTCGAAAAGGGCGCTCTCTATTGGACAGTGGAAATGTGTGTGGCTGCGAGCCCGTGTGTGCGCGCGCGCGCGTGTGTGTGTCTGTGTGTGGACTGCGAGCCCTCAGATCAGCGGAGGCGAGTTGTTCTATTGAAGCCGATTACCACCATCCTCTCGCTAAACAACTTGTACACCACGTTGTTATATATATATAATAATAACAATATAATAAGCCGCGTTTTTTCTTCCTTCTTCCCAAGATGCACAGTTAGATAGATAGATAGATAGATAGATAGATAGATAGATAGATAGATAGATAGATAGATAGATAGATAGATAGATAGATAGATAGATAGATAGATAGATAGATAGATAGATAGATAGATAGATAGATAGATAGATAGATAGATAGATAGATAGATGCAGTGTGCTTGTTTTGCATTGAATGCTGCGAGCAGTGGTAATAATTAAGCACTTCCTATATTTGGTTCGTGTTTGGTTCGATGAAGCGAACCGAGACCTACGTTTTCAGGCGGACCAGAGTTCGCCTGCTTGGTCCGCGGACCGAGTTCGCCGCACATTCACACAAACCCGAAAAACCGGACTATCGAATTCTGGTCCGATAATCCGGACCAAACAGCCCCTGTGTGAAAGCGACCTAAGAGGTTGGCCAGTCGACTACGGCCCCTTTCAACCGATTAGTCGACTAATCGATTAATAGGGGTCAGCCCTAATACACACAGACAGTGGAGCTGTTTGCAGATAGCGAGCATTTTTACTTGTTGTGTGGTGGCGATGTCTCGCAGACAATACAACTACAAGTATAATTATATAATATATATATTTTATTAAAAAAAAATTAAAAAAAAATTATATAAAATAATTCTTTTAATTTATTTATCAAAAACAATCGATATCGGATCGGTATCGGCCGATATGGCTCAAGACGATCGGTGGCAAAAAACGTGATTGGGGCATCCCTAATTAGTTCTTACCTTTTTATATGTTTTAAGAATACACAACCCTCTTAAATTATACTTTCCTTCTCTTGGTTGAAAGAGACATTGAATACAAGCTGGTAGGTTCTTACTCTTAGCACAAAAAATTATCTCCAAGGTTTTTATGTAAACCATATCTACAAATTTTATGTGCAGGACTTTATGAATAATGGATTTGTCAATTCAAGGTAACTAGCTTTATTTATTATTCTAATAGCTCTTTTCTGTAGTTTAATAATAGGATCTATATTAGTTTTATAAACATTCCCCCAGACCTCAACACAATATGACATGTATGGCACCACAAGTGAAAAATACAATATATGCAAACTAGGGATGCCCCGATCACGTTTTTTTGCCACCGATACCGATCACCGATCGTCTATGAGCCATATCGGCCGATACCGATACCGATGGTTTTCGGTTTTATAAAAAAGAAAAATATATATATACTTAATTTTTTATTTTTTATAAAATATATATATTATATAATTATACTTGTAGTTGGCTAGACGCAAGTTGGGCGTGGTTAGACACAAGTTGGTTGCCTTTAATATTTAGGCGTTTGGGAGGGGCAGGGCAGGAGGAGGAGGAGGGGGAGGGGCAGTGCGCTGCAGCTCTGTGTGTCTGAGAGAGAAGTCAGCGAGTGAGATCTAAATGAGAAATAAAGCATTATCGGAATTCACCGATCTCATATTTATACTGAATATCGGCCGATACCGATCGCTGGCCGATCGATCGGGGCATCCCTAATGCAAACATTTCTGGTTTAACAGCTCCCTTGTTTTGTACAGAATGCCAACAGATTTGACTAATTTACCTTTGATATATTGTATAGTGGCTTCCATCTATAATCAGACCTAAGAATTTAGTTTCATATACTCTTTCAATTTCGGTTCCATTTAAATTCAGTTTAATTTCACAGTCGGTAGGAACACCACCAAATACCATACATTTTGTTTGTCTTCCTCTTCTTATCACTCTGTTCCTCCTCTCCCTATCGCTCTGTTCCTCCTCTCCCTCTCCACCTCCCTATCACTCTGTTCCCTTTCCACCTCACTATCACTCTGTTCCTCCTCTCCACCTCCCTCTCTCGCTCCTGCTCTTGATCCCATGAAGGGGGGGGGGGGGGGGGGGGGGTGAAGTGTCTAGTCATGAACCTTGATTGAGCCACATGTGATCCACAGAGCTAGCCGTAGCATTTCTACGAAGCCAACTGATGTCTGACTCTATAGCAATTTTTCTATACCGGGTCCGTTTGGACCCGAACACCACAGATGTAAAAAGAAATTCTAGAAGAGATTCAGAATTTGCTAAAATGGCAAACATGAGTGTTTTTGTGTTTAAATAGCCGCCATGAGCACATACTCAAAGCCTTGTTCCGGGAAAAAAAACTAGATGGCAATTATTGCATTTTAGATTCTTGAAACGGGTCAGTTCGGACCCTAACACCACACAGTTTCCAGCATATTGCCACCCTATAACTGTTCAGTCTGCCCAGTGTTGCACCCCCTGCATAGGGGGAAGTGAAGAATCAAACACAGGACACGCTGTTGCTCTCGTCCACATTTGTGTAATGAATGAAACAATAATACAAACAATAACACCAATATCAAACACAAATACAAATCTGTTCAGTCAAGGCAGAATCTACTATTATCAAATAAAATAAAATAAATGTCACGGTCACATAACATTCTCTCTCGCTCTCTCTATATATATAGCCTTTTCCCCCCACAGTAGTATTCACCAAATAATCACAAATATATAACATTTCCCTTTAACCAATGTATTTATATCAATAGGACAAGGGCTGGACTGGGACAAAAAAATCGGCCCCGACATTTTTTGGCCCAGACCGGCCAACCACAATCGGTCGGACAACACCCACCTTGCGGTCCCCTTAAACACTTTCAGCACCAGCCGTTTTAGCCATCCTTGTACCGAGTGTGCCACCGCTGTAAGAGACAGGGATTTTCACTGTGCATCGTGGTGTTTGCAGGGCTATATCTATATTCTATATTATAGCTATGGAGACAATACTATGGCTCATTTGACATTAACTATCCCTCATTCAACATGTGAAAAATAATGATTTTTTTTCAAGTATACGTTCGCGTGTTATACCGTGGTGAATATTATATAGTTTCAGAGTGATCCGATTCCTGACTAATTCCTGGTATGGAGCGATAATTTCGCTAAAAGTGTTCACATTGCTCGCCTGGACACGCTACTATTTCCAATTCAAAAGGTATATAATAATAATAATAATAATAATAATAATAATGCATTTTATTTAAAAGGAGCCTTTCTGAGCACCCAAGGTCGCCGTACAGGGTTAAAAACAAATAAAATGTCACATAGTAAAAACACAGTATTACAGAGTTACATAGGGGAGCAGTTGTAATAAACTTTAAATGAAAGTGAGTATGCCAGAATGAACAGATGTGTTTTGAGACGGGAAACAAATCAAATCAAATCCAGTTTATTTGTAAGGCCCGACAACACACGTTAATGTCCCCATGGGCCGGACACGTCTTCTTTAAACAAGTCAAGTCCCTTTATTTTTTATTTTCTTGGTCTTTGTTGAAATCTTTGTTCAATTATTTTTCTTCTCAGGCCTATGACGGGGTGGGTTGGGGGGGGGGGGGGGTTACTATTATTAGTATTATTAGTATTAGTATTAGTATTAGTATTATTATTATTATTATTATTATATTTATTTTTTGTCAACGGTGGTTGGTGCAGGGGTTAGGGGGTAGGAGTTTTTATTTTAAATGAGGCAAGGGGCAAGCCAATGCGTATAATTGGCAAATAATTTAAATGTAGGTTTTATGTGCATTGTATGCCTGTACCTGTGCCTTTTCTTCCAAAAAATGAAATAAAACTATATTAAAAAAAATAAAAAAAGAAGAAACATAACACTAAGTCAAGAACAAAACAAGAACACCATAAGGTCCAACAAATTTTAAATAAATGCAAATAAATGAATGAATGAGTTCGGGTTAGTTACAGAATGCATGTAAGTCTATGTAATGTCCCCATATTTCACATAAACAAGTGTGTGTGTGTGTGTGTGTGTGTGAGTGTGAGTGTGAGTGTGAGTGTGTGTGTGTGTGTGTAGCAGTTGCTCACTAAGGTGGGGAGGTTATCTATTTCATGGATTTCTTGTGGTAGGGAATTCCAGAGGCGGGGGGCGCAGCGGGAGAAGGCTCTGGATCCCATGGTAGTCAGACAGGAAGGGGGAGTGACAAGTTGGAAGGAAGAGGAGGATCTGAGTGACCGAGAGGGAGTGTAGGACTGGAGAAGTTCCGTGAGATAAGGAGGGGCTAGGTTATGGAGGGCCTTGAAAGTGAGTAGTAATACTTTGTAGTCAGTGCGTGACTTGACAGGCAGCCAGTGAAGTTGGTGGAGAACAGGAGTGATGTGGTTGGTGGAGGGAGTTCTGGTGATAATTCGGGCGGCTGAGTTTTGGACCAGTTGGAGTTTATAGAGGTACTTGTGTGGGAGACCAATGAGGAGGGAGTTACAGTAATCCAGACGGGATGTGACCAGGGCGTGAACAAGAGTAGCGGTGCTGGTGGGTGTAAGTGAGGGACGGAGACGATTAATGTTGCGTAGGTGGAAGTAAGCGGACCGTGTGATGTTATTTATGTGGGATTTGAATGACAGTGTGCTATCGAGGATGACAACCAAACTCTTAACCTGAGGGGAGGGGAAGTTGTTAATGGTGAGGGGAAAACTGTCGGACTTGGAACCAATGAGGAGTACCTCGGTTTTATCATTGTTTAGTTTTAGGTAGTTGAGTGTGAACCATAAATTAATTTCCTTTAAGCATTCAGTAAGGGAGGTGGTGGGGAGTGCAGACTGGGTTGCACGGTATAAGTATAGTACCGCGGTACTAGAGTGTTCGAAATGATACTATACTGTGTTTGGGGAAAAACGGTACTTAAAAAAAAAAAATTATTCATTTATGCATGCGAATGCCTTCCTATTGGAGCACAGCGCTGCCATCAGTGATGACGTTGCGCTAGTTTACCGGAAGCAACCTTCTGGAATGAAGAACAACAAACTCTAGTTGAGACGAGAGCTAGCATAACTCATCCAACGAATGTTGGCATCAATGCCATGACTACAGTACTGATAGGAGCTACTGTAGCACGTAACGTTGGTTATCATAACCATCGGCAATCGCAGTGAGGATCTTTATTGATTAATGTTAGCTAGCTAGCTTTAACTAGAATTATAGTTCGCTAGCTATATAAGCTAACGTTAGCCGAGTTTACTCTATGCAAAATGTGCTAGCTAGCTAACGTTAATCAATAAAGATCCTCACTGCGATTAGTTAGTTATCATAACCATCGGCAATCGCAGTGAGGATCTTTATTGATTAACGTTAGCTAGCTAGCACATTTTGCATAGAGTAAACTCGGCTAACGTTAGCTTATATAGCTAGCGAACTATAATTCTAGTTAAAGTTAGCTAGCTAACGTTAATCAATAAAGATCCTCACTGCGATTGCCGATGGTTATGATAACTAACGTTACGTGCTACAGTAGCTCCTATCAGTACTGTAGTCATGGCATTGATGCCAACATTGGTTGGACGAGCTATGCTAGCTCTCGTGACTACAGTTCCTTATACGAGCATTAGAAAATGTCCACAATGCTATTCGTAAGAATAGAAAATAAATTGAAAAGCCTAATAATAAGCTATACATAGCCTAAACTACCATGCTGAAGGCTAGTAAACACAGCATCCCCTGTTGGCTGTTGCCTACCCACAACAGAAATTAATTGATGCACACTGCATCTCTATGGCTTAGTCACAAATGTGATTTAGACATTTGACAATTGCCCATTAATGGTTCATACATACTGTATAAAGACAACAGAAATCCATTTTATTTTTGTTAAACAGCCTACAATATGACATAACCTAGTTCTAGATTATGATAGGCTATAATCAGTCTCACTCATCAAAATGTTTTCTAGGTTTAGGTTATGGTATCTCAAACTAATTAGGCCCTCTGCTATGACAAATGTATAATAATTAGGGATGCTCGATATTGGCTTTTTTACCGATACCGATATACCGATATTGTCCAACTCTTAATTTCCGATACCGATATCAACCGATACCGATATATGCAGGGTTTCCCCCCCAAAAATGGAATAATTTCAGGTAATTAACATTACATATCTCTTGTTGTGGAATTAACACAACATTATGCATACTTTTGACAATAAATAAAATCAGAATTTGTTCTTACTTGCTTGCCTGGGTAAATAAAGGTTATAGAAATGTTTAAAAAAAAATTAAATAAAAAAATATGATATTTTCCGATATCACATTTTAATGCCGATATCGGCCGATAATATCGGTAGGCCGATAATATCGGACATCCCTAATAATAATACAACCATTTTCTACCCCTTGAATTTTTTTTAACTACAGAAATCTGCTGCATTTAGCTCACAGAGTGACTCCCCCCACTCAGAAGCAACCTAACCACTTTTTTTTAGCAGCATATTAACACTTTAAGGACCAGCCACGAGTTAATACGTGTTTCGAATCCATGCGTTGTGGACCAGAGGCACGTATATAGCCGTGGCAAGATTAATAACCGGATCAAGATCGCCGATCGACTCTGCAGATCTACCAGACTCTGTGGAATCTGCAACATGCAATACCGGCCAGATCCTCTTAGGGGCGCCATTAGGCTTGGGCGGTATCCTTATTTTCAAACCGGCAAACCTTTATATTATAATACCCCGGTGCACGGTATTTGACGGTATGACTTTCATTTTCATCAGCGGGGGGGGGGGGGGGGGGGGGGGTTACGTGTTACCAATTAAACAAATCATCGTCAGCTCTCAGAATGGTAGTCCTGCACCGTTTTAGCGTTAGCATCTAGCCTATAGCCATGGCAGACTATTTGATTCCTTAAGGGCTAGAAATTGCCTGGGTTTTGGTCATATGCTCCCGAAATGCTCCCGTTGTTTGGCTACTTCTATGTGCAGTGAAAACTACTCGAATGCTTTATAACCTAGTCATTGATTTAGTTCAGGGTAATCTAAGATTAGCCGCAGAGCTAACGCTACTTAACGTGAGCTAACGCTAGTTATTCAAGCTCAGTAGCTCACAGAGAGAGATAAACAGCTGACAGCGGATAGTACAGGATGGTACAAATACAATAAAAAGGCGGGTGGGGGCTGTTGTGTAAACCTTGTACTCTTTAGTTCACATATAATAAAGAGACGGATTGCTCCACAACACTGCTCTCGTCACAACGCTTTACGGTATTTTCACAGCACTGTCGCAACATTACCTTAAAACGTGAACACCGTTGTGACCCACTCGCTCCACTAGAGCGGTCTCGCCCTCTGCTGGCGCGTGTGTGCACTACACTCAGTGTGTGCACTACACTCAAAACTCCGTTTCACTGTTATAGAAACTGAAGCGCATCTGTGATTTTGACGGTGACGGACGGTATTGAAAATCAATACCGTAGGTATTTCTAAATACCCTGGTATACCTTAATACCGTCATACCGCCCAAGCCTAGGCGCCATCGCTCCACTGCAGTATCATTGTGGGCGAATGGATTTTTCTTTTTTTACCTTTCAATGGAGTATCATATTACTCTGATCCCATGCGAACATCATGCACCGTGTATCACGTTTTGAAGCGGAGATTCCACCATGGAATAAGGGGATTTATCATCAACCAATGGACATATCGATCTACCAATTGCCGATCGATAACGGGGAAATGCTGTAGGGTATCCCACGGGCTGACGGCAAGACCTTATTCACCTAAATTGCAGCCGGATTAGACATTGTTGTGAGACGCAAGCATTCGATCAGTGAATGTGGCTACTTACACGGACACTCTATTGGTAATCATTCAATAATACTAATCGACGTTCCCCGCCGCCCCCCTTTCATCCATAGATGCTATGGGATAGTCCGGATCATACGCAGTTTGTGTTATTTCATTAGCATATATACAACAGAAATGCCGTTGAATATAACATTAGTAGCCTTTAGCTCTATAAGTAGCTTTCCAGAAAATATATGAGACGAAATATGCGATAAAGCTTATATTCACGGCGCTATAAAATGACAACCTATTGATGGATTTTTTTTTCTTTAAGCCATTTTGAAGGGACAGTTTATGCACTCAAGTGACAATGAGAATGGACAGATAGCAATACTATAAAGTATAGATATAGCTCTACAAAGACACATCGGTTTGTTGACAAACCTTGGTCCTCTAGCACCATATTAGACGGCGCCGAACGGTCGTCAAAGTACACGAATTAGTCCAAAGATGATAAAAGGCTCAACAGGGCAGTCTCAGAGTTCATCTGTGTGGACCAAGTTCCAATATATATATATAGTTGAGAAAGATGGGTTCAGAAACCTTGTACAGCAACTGTTTTGAGTGAAACAGCATTTTGAATGCCATTGCTTTTAATTTAATTTTAATTTATTTTTGTCATTGTTCATTGTTGTGTTTTAAAATAAAGAACAATAATGACATCTGAGAGTGTTTCCCTGATTTTGAGGAAAAGTATCGAAAGTATCGAAATTAATATTGGTATAGTATCGAAACTAAAATGTTGGTATCGTGACAACCCTAGTGCAGAGTCAGGTTTGGTGGAAAAATAGAGCTGGGTGTCATCCGTGTAGCAGTGAAACTGTAGACCAAATTTTCTGAAGATGTTGCCAAGGGGTAGGAGATAGATTAGAAAAAGGAGAGGGCCCAGAACAGAACCCTGGGGGACACCGGTGGTAACTGAAGTGGAGTGTGATTTAACATCTTTCAGTTGTACATATTGAGTGCGGCCTGTGAGGTATGAGTTGAACCAGTGAAGAGGGGTGCCAGTGATGCCAATGGAGGTTAGTCTGTCTAAAAGAATGGAATGTGGAATGGTGTCAAATGCTGCAGAGATCCAGAAGTATAAGTATAGTGAGGAGACCAGAATCGGCAGCCACTAGTAAATCATTTGTGATTTTAAATAGGGCTGTTTCAGTGCTATGGAGAGATCGAAAACCAGATTGAAATTGCTCAAACAGATTGTTGCTGGAGACAGTGGAGAGGTGAGTGTGAACCTGGGCTGCCAGAGTTTTTTCCAGTATTTTCATATTTTGGCAAGAAATGAGAGATTTGAAATAGGCCGGAGATTATTTAGAATATTGGGGTCTGCACCAGGTTTCTTCAATATGGGAGTAATAGCGGCTGTTTTGAGGGCAGATGGAACAAGACCAGAGGTAAGGGAGGAGTGTATGATTGCAGTTATTTTAGAAGACAAGGATGGTAGGCAGTGTGCGAACCATCCGACGATTTTCGTGGGAGTTCCCTGGGGGGGGGTTGATACTGCTGGAGCATTGGTTCATTTTTGGTCCGATTTTTCCTTGCACGATTTTGCGCGCCGCGTGGGAGCAAATTCGAGACACATATCCGGTTGCAAAAAGGTGGCCCACTGTCTCCTCTATGGCTGTGAATATTTTCACGCGGATCGGAATCACGGCGCGCCAGTGGGACACTTTTCCGTTTTGGCGAGTTTATTCCACGCTTTCGGCTTTCCTTTTCTAAGCATTTTCGGGGCTACATGTGAATGAGTAAAAGTTGCGGGACACCCAGATGTACCCAGGGTAGAAAGCTCGCGTGCAGCCCATAATAGGCTCACTTAATACAGCGTTTTTAAAATCACAAGACATTTTCAGGGTCGCGAGCAGACCTTTTCCCCTCGTTTTCGATGATGGAAGTGATGTAGGAAAAGCTTCGGCACGCCGAGAGGTACCCGTGGATTTAATCTCGCGAGGATCGGGGCAATATTCGGCCTGTGGGAGCAGTCACGCAAGTTATTGAATTTGTACCGTTTTACTGTCTCTCTTTAACTACGTCATCCCCCGCTAAGGTTCATGGGAAACACCACAAAAGGCTAGAATGCCGTGAAATATGTCCCAGTAGCCACTACACGCAAATCATTAATCATACATCAAAATAGCCTAATTTTATTATTATACACGATGATGACGATACAGAAAATTACAGAAAAATGAGAATGCATGGCAAAAATAGCATTTATTGTCAGTATTTTAGAGACCCCCCAAATATTCACAAATCATGTTTTCAGGGAAGCTGATATCGGAGCTAGGGGAGCTAATGGCTCACCCAGCTTACCCATGGTTCGCACGGCAGGCTTTAACTAGGGTGGGTGGGAAGGGGGTAAGGCTGAGCCCGAACGTTCGAACGTTCGTTCGTTACGCTGACATTCGGACTTTAATTAATAGGTTCGAACGTTCGGTGAAAAAAAAATAAAGGATGCGCACGGGGTTGAGGTGATGTGAATGCGAGGCGTTCGGCTCAACCAGTATGGTCTGCCGGGCTGCAGCGGGATACTATTTCTCAACCAGAGCTCTATTTTGATTGACAGGCGATTCTGCCAATTACGTCACACCGCTTGCACCCGCCTCTGCTGTTACCACCAATCGGCAAGCGTTTATTCGTTTTTTACTTCAGGCAATGCCGCCATTGATCTGCTTGAGAGAAGCCTCAACAGACTTAACATAGCTACCGGGGAGCCGTAGTTAGCTCCCCGCCGAGGAAGTAATCGGTAACAAGGTTTCCGTAGGTGAACCTGCAGAAGGATCATTAATGAATACCAGCCTTTTTCGGCCACGGAGCGCGAGCTTCATGGCGGGAGGTGGTTGCGTTGGAAACAACAGCAGGCGCACGGTGGACAGACCCGTCCACCGTCTACCTCGGAACGGTGGTAGGGCGGACGGGCGGCAGGCGTGTTGGGAGCCCGGCCGTTCCGAGGTAGACGGTGGACGGGTCTGTTGAGCCGAGGCGTGCGCCTCTCCTCCCGGCTCCCCTCCCCGTCGACCAAGAGTGAATACCTGTTATTGAACGTGTAACACTAACTATATAACGTTAATGCCACAAAACGAATGCCTTTGTTTATCTAGCCCCTTACGTGACTGCAAGGGCTATTGTTTATCATACTTTGATTCAGTAGCTTGTTTATTTTCTTCTGAGTGCTTTGTTTAATTACATGTTTACATGAACAGCCACCACTGTAAACAACATGTTTTTCACCAATAGACTATGCAATGCCGCCCTCCGTAGGATCTATAATAATACAATAAAAAAAAAATTATTAAAAAAGAAATTTATTAAAAAATTAAAAAAAACGAACGTTCGAACGTTCGTTCGATAAACCCTGGCGAACGTTCGAACCCTAAAAACAGGGTTCGGGCTCAGCCTTAGAAAGGGGTCTAACTGACATGTAGAAGATTTAGCTTTTCGGATGAGGTCTGATATGTCACTAACAGATGAGAGTAGAAAACTAGAGAGAGAGTAGAGAATGAGAGCATCAGGGAAGGAACATGGTGAACTGTAGGTGACATTAGATGAGGAAGACAGTTGCTGATGTATTTTTGCGATTTTAGCATTGAAAAAGTCTGTGAACAAATTGCATTGAGAAACAGAGTGCATTTGTGGAGTGAGTGTCAGAAGGCTGTAAGATTGATTTTAACAGTGGAAAACAGGGCTCGAGTGCTTCCTGCGCCTGAGCTAATTACACTGGCATAGTGAGTACTTTTTGCTTTGGAGAGAGCTTCCTTACAGTGGAGTATGTGGTTAAAGTACATTTCTTTATGGACAGTAAGACCAGTCTTAGTATGGAGGCGCTCTAGGCTGCGGCCTTTGGCTTTGAGCAGGCGTAGCTCAGGTGTAAACCAGGGTGCAGAGCGAGTAAAGGAAACAGTCCGTGTTTTAAGTGGAGCAAAAGTGTCTAAGAGGTTATGGAGTCCATTGTTGTACAATGAGACCAGTTCATCACAGGTTGATTCATTGTCATGACAGGAAAGGTTATTAAGTTCACTGGATAGAGCCGGTACATCGATGTTCTTAATATTCCTGAAAGAGATGGAACGTGACACGTTTGTTTTGTGTGTCTTCAGGACAGGGCTGGGCGATAAAACGATAACGATAAATATCGCGATAAATTATTTCCTCGAAATAAACATGAAACGTGGTCGCAAAGTTTCGATATATCGATTTTCCAAGTTTGGCTCCGCTCAGCCTCGGCTCAACACACTCACTAACAACAACCAACGTTACGTGATGACGTGACGTGCTTTACGTGATGACGTGACGTGCTTACGCACCACAGCTCCAGATGCGCCACTGTTTTGGTTTAGGACTCAAGGCTGGCGCTAGGATAATTAGCTTGCACAGCTCTATGTTATATATTTACGTGCCGTGTATGCGTGTGACGTGAATTCTGATGCCACGGTTATAGTAGTGTGTGGTATACGGTGGACGTCGTTGCAATGTATTCTGGCGGAACAGAGTATTTTAGGGATATTTAGGACATTTGGATACATGCGTGGCTAGGATAATTAGCTTGCACGGCGCGATTTTATATATTTACGTGCAGAGTATGTATGTGGCGTGAATTCTGATGCCACGGTTATAGTAGTGTGTGGTATACGGTGGACGACGTTGCAATGTATTCTGACGGAACAGAGTATTTTAGGGATATTTAGGACATTTGGATACATGCGTGGCTAGGATAATTAGCTTGCACGGCGCGATTTTATATATTTACGTGCAGAGTATGTATGTGTGTATGTATCCTGTAATCCAATGCCCGATAGCAATGATGATAGCCAGCCAGCTTCGTCCACGAAGCTAGCCCGTGGTCGAATCTTCGGGGTAGTTAAATCCAAACGACAGTGGGTATTAACGATGCTCTTCTCCACGGTACTACGTTTCCACAATCACTATAATCCAACCAATAATGGTTCTACAATATCGCCGCGGTAGGTTCCAATGCGCACATGTGCAATAGTTCTGCTACTAGGCCCACCTCGTGTGCTGGCACTAATTACTTTAAGTCCACACACACTTGCTAAGGTTCACGCTAGTTACTAAACGAACGAACTGCTTGTTAATGCTGCACACCGAACAAACTGCTGTAATACGATTCACACTAAATGACGACTCTTTACTTCACATTAAGTTAGGTCGAACTTGACTCTGCTATACGCTAGGTTCAACTACTGCTGTTGCATTACTCCGGACGAACTTCACGTTACTGCATTAGGTTGAACTTCACCGTTGTACTGACGAACGAACCAACCTACTGTTTGCGCCCTCCACGATATATATACTTAGAGGGCTTTCTAGTGCGCAGCCGAAGCTCTTGTCTGGGATCAATGCGCTGGCCCCAGGCATGTCCCAACTTGTCCAGACTCGTCTTTGAACTTGTCTCAGGGGCGCAATTCTAGGCGCCGCCGACGTCAAGGGCATTATCCAATGAGGAAAGCGAATAATGCTATGATTCAAACGGAGGCTTAAAGGGATATAGCTTATATATATAAATAATATACAAGTTATATAAAACAATAAAAACGTAGATTCTCAATGTTAATCTGGCCCTTCACAACATATGCGATCGGCGAATTCCGATAATGAGTCATATTCGCCGATCGCGGAAACCGATCAAGCGGAGATCTCACTCGCTGTCTGTCTCAGACACACACAACCTGCAAACTGCCGCTGCTCCTGCTCCCTAGCCCCGCCCGCACCCGTGTACAGTTTGTAAACACAGAGGACTGAGAGGCGGCTCCTCTGCTCGAGTCTATAGTGCATTCGACCTGAGCTAACGTTAGCTACCTAGCTATCGTTACTGTTTAAACAAAATTACCCAGTCAACTATTCACTTTTAGTAGGCATTGTCTAACGGTATTTAGCCGGCTAGCTACTGATAGCTCCTGATATCAACAAATGCTCCAGCAAGCAAGTCTAGTAGTCCATGTTGATACCTCAGTTAGCTTGCGTTAGCTGATGTTAGTTCACTGTTCAAAACAAAATGTCCCATTGAACTAAAAAGTTCCGTCTTAACGTCATCTAGCCGGCTAGCAGTAGCTACAGATAGCTCCTGATATCAATGTCTTATAACATTGATTCAATGCGTATTCGAGCTGAGGGCTTGCTGAATGTGATATGACCAAAGCACAGTAACGTTACCAATAGGGTCCAGCTGCAGCACAGGAGAATCCTTGCATACTGAATGTAGGGTCTAGCTGAATATAGGGTCTAGCTGTAGCACAGGAGAATCCTTTTTGGAGCTGGAGGCTACTAGAGTACACACAGACAGTGGAGCTGTTTGCAGATAGCGAGCATTTTGACTTGTTGCGTGGTGGCTAGGGCTGTCTTAAATACTTCGAAGCTTCGAAGCTTCGTTCGATGGCACAAGCTTCGAACATTAAAAAAAAATCGAAGTTTAAAAAAAAGAAAAAAATTTAAATTACTTTTTTTTCAATTTTTTTTTTTCAATTTTTTTATTTTATTTTTACTTCAGTGTGTGTGTGTGTGCATGGGGCCATTGGGTGGGGCCGGGGGACAAATACATTGGAGGAAAGTAACCCAGATCAGCACTGCCCAAATTATATCATCACTATTGCCTGTTTGAAGGATATCATCCTCAAACACATATACACCACCTACACGCCTATTCTCAGTCCTTGCCCCACAATGGTGGAATGAACTACCCACCCCAGTTAGGACAGCCGAATCCCATCCAATCTTTCGCCGTCGACTAAAGACTCACTTCTTCAATCATTATCTGAAATAAAATTTAAAAAATAAAATTAAAAATATCTAACCCCAACTATCCTTACTGTCATGCACTTGTCCTAATAAACTAACCTACACTGTAACACGCAACACTTTGATGAATATTGTTACTCAGCTGATAGAGTTGTATCCTTCCTGATGACCTGTCGTACAGAACTTGTACGTTGCTTTGGATAAAAGCGTCAGCTAAATGACTAAATGTAAATGTGAATGTAAATGCCTTGTAGAATTCCACACATAAGAAAGAAAGATACTGGGATGAATAAACAAAATAGGAAATAAAATGTAGAAATGCATGCAATACATAAATAAATATGAATCTCCATATATGAAATAGAACATTTAGATAAGGTGCTACTGAGATGTTTTGGTGAGTTCTTTGTTTTTTTGTGGAAGTAGCCCTTCTTAAAAATGCATGAACATTCACTGATAATTGGTCTGTAGTGGAGTCTACAAGGTCTACATTGCCAGACCATGTAGAATCCGGACCTTGTAGACTGACATAATTCTGTGCATAGTTTAGTCTACACAGGCCATATTTCAAATAATCAAAATCTTACTTCATTCATCTTAAACATTCTTGATTTGGGGGATTGGTAGTTCCCATGAAATCTGAAGTTGTTCAAACGACAACAGCGATCCACCTTGAATTAAATCACACTGTGTTGGCTGCGTCACAGTCACGAAAGGGGCTACTTAATTCATTAATCCAATCCACTTTATTTATAGAGCACATTTAAAAACAACAAAGTTTACCAAAGTGCTGTACAAGTCCCACAACATAAGATAAAAAAAATATATATATATATATATAATTCTTTTTTTATTATTAATAAAAAAAAAATTTATTCGAAGCTTCGAATTAAAATCGAAGCTCGGCCCCAAAGCTTCGATTGCCAAAAAAAAATCGAAGGTCAGCCCTAGTGGTGGCGATGTCTCGCAGATAATACAAGTACAAGTCTAATTATATAATATATATATTTTATAAAATCTTTTTAATCAAAAACGATCGGTATCGGATCGGTATCGGCCGATATGGCTCACGACGATTGGTGATCGGTATCGGTGGCAAAAAACGTGATCGGGGAATCCCTAGCAATAAACAAAAAAGGATGGATTCACTGTGTATTCTGCCTCATTTATTGATGAAAGAAAACCGACATCAACCCAATTTACCACTGAGCGGAGAGTTTAGTGTCACAAAAAGATTGCTGATGTGTTAAGCTTGTTGTTGTTAGCCTAATGCTAACGTCAGCAGATAGACACGAGAGGTAACGTTAAACCCGGGTTGCTTGGTAGAATAGACACAATGAGAGGTAACGTTAGCTTTAGCAGAATAGACACAACGAGAGTCTGGTTAATGTTGTGATTGATTGATTGATTGAAACTGTGTTAAACTCTGGCTTGCTGCAAGCCCTCGGACATAGCTATGCTCACGGAGCTTCCATGCCTCCCCACACGGAGACAAACGGAGTAGTACCTGCGGTGGAAAAGGAACGAAGTACCAGGTACCTAAAGCGGGTCGAGTCGAGTAGGTACTATGCAGTGGAATAGCGCCATTAGACTAGAGCCAGGCTATATGCTATAAAGAGTAGACTAAAAATAAAAAATAAAAGAAATGCTTTCAAACGTTTTTTTTTTTTTTTTTTTGCCCGGTTATCGCGGCGGTAGGAAATATTTAGCAAATTTGTGCGGTAAGGAAAAAATCAATACCGCGGCAGCTCTACTCTAGACACACATCCGTGTATATGGATCGCTGCCATAACTCAATAATCTATATGATTTGGGCGTTTATTGCGCCATACAAACCGGAAATGGATCTAGTCGATCAACGTCAAATAAGTGGGATCTTTTTCCTCCAGTCTCATCGGCGAATGGTAAGAGGACGCTGACGTCATTTTCAAGGCGATTGTACATTTCTTTGTTTACAAACCATCTGATCAATAAATCAACCCATACTACATAAAGCATTTAATGACGATAACGGAATTATAAACGACCCCCCCCCCCCCTGTTCATCCGCGCATGATGAGTCATAACGTTTAGGATAATGTACAGTTGGATTTTTTAATATAGCGTGTATCGCAAATAACCGGCAATCGATAATCTATATATGCGTTTATAGACTAGGCAGAATTTCAGAAAATGTGCTTGTATAAAGTGCTGAAGGCATTTCGTGTTTATTTTCGGTACACAACATTTCTAGGGGTATTAAGGGGTGCTGAATCCAAATATGCTGTATACCAAGCTCAAAAATGTCAAATAAGGCCTCAAAATTGAGAAATCCAACATGGCCGCCAGCACCAGGCCCTCTCTCCACAAAAACAGGTGCTAAACCCACAGTTTTTATTCTACTGACATGAAACTTTGCACAGAACATCTGCACCTATGGAGGAAGAAAGTAGGAATATAGCTGGGGTGCAACCATGAGTAACAGGGTGTTTTTGACTGTCTAACTGTAATCTTTGTATAGGTGAGGATAAAAAAAATGACATTTCTTCAGTGTTTGCAGGAATACTACAGAAATTTGGTAATACCTGTACAGTGTTGGACACCAACATTAGAATCCCCCAAGTCTTAGCTTTCTTCAGGTACCAAGTTTATGAAAGTAGCTCTTATAAATCTGGATATATAAGCATTTTTAATGTAAGCATGCTGTTTTAGGCGAATTTTCTAAAAATAAATGGTGGGGCTTAATGAGTTAAGGATGACTACCCAAGGTACAAACCTGAATTAAATGTGCTTTTGTAAGTTTTCTTACATACATCAACAAGGACGTAGTCACACCGGAGATTCAAGAATCCATACTTGGCGCAGAACACCTTGGACAGGCACAACTGAACATGTTTGTGGACAAACGTTTGTGTGAACCTCCAGATAGTGACCAGCACCTGAACCTGAAATCACCCATTCGAAAGAACAAAGCCAAGACATTTGCCTCTTTGTATGAAGTTGTGCAACTTTCCAAGAACAAGCAAAACACCATCAAAGTGGACAGGCAGATTCTACAAATGCTCATCACAGCTTACAGAGCAGGTCGTAAGGTAGACCTTGACAATATCCTCCAGCATGAGTTCATGCCCATCCCGCCATCTCTGGCCACAACTATCGGGAGTCTACATTCCACCAACAAGTCTGTGTTAGCAAATAATACTGACGAAACAAGTTAAAACCCCTGCAGATCTTACCCTTCAGGGACCTAGCTGCCTGGTCATTGATGGCCAAGCTCTGGTAATGGCACTCGGAAAGCCACCCGACACTACAACATTTGGTGACTATGCCAACAAGTTCACTGACACCGTGTTGAAGATGGGAGCAAAATACCAGAGGGTAGATGTCGTCTTTGACAGATACCATGACCAATCCATCAAAACAGGCACAATCTGAGAAAAGTGCTGCCAAACGTCTACCAGCATGTGACTTGTTCTACCAGAGGTGGGAATATTTTAGACCATTGCTACTCGCAATTTAAGAGCGGGTACAAATCACATGCTGCCAGTCCTTTCGGCAAGTCAGATCACGACACCATCTTTCTTGTACCGCAGTATAAACAAAGTCTCAAGCGCATTCCTGTAGTATCGCGAGAGGTGAAGCGCTGGACGGTGGCGTCGGAGGAGACGCTCCAAGCGGCACTAGAATGTACAGACTCAATAATTCCGCGATAACACAGATAATATTAATGACTACACGGAAACAGTGCTGGACTTTGTTTGTACTTTGGTAGAAGAAACAATCCCCTCTACCACAATTAGAGTTTACCCAAACCAAAAGCCCTGGGTAGACAAATCCGTCCGTGAGGCTCTGAAAGCGCGCACCTCAGCATACAATGCCAGGCTTGTGACAGGCAACATGAATGACCACAAGGTGGCGAGATACAATGTTAGGAGGACAGTAATAGAAGCAAAAAGGCGCTACAGGGATAAAATTGAACTTCAATATGAACAGGCTGACTCTAGAGCTATGTGGCAGGGCCTCAGAACGATGACAGATTACAAAGGCACCTCCCTCAAACTGAACAGTGACATCCAACTGGCAAATGATCTCAATACCTTCTATGCGAGGTTTGAGGCTGGGAATAACAACACCAGCCTACAAACCACTGCAATGGAGGGGGGGGGGGGGGGGGGGGCGCTGCTGATGGAGACTCAGTGTTCAGCATAACAGAACATGAGGTGAGGAGGACGTTTTAAGAAAGTGAATATCAGGAAGGCAGCAGGACCGGACGGTATCCTCAGCCGCGTCCTAAAAGTCTGTGCCGACCAACTGGCCCCGGTATTCACTGACATATTTAACCTGTCCTTAGAACAGGCTGTCATCCCCACCTGTCTGAAGAAGTCCACCATTATCCCTGTACCCAAAAAATCCAAGCCTGCTTGCCTCAACGACTACCGCCCTGTAGCTCTCACCTCCATAGCCATGAAGTGCTTTGAGAAGCTAGTGAAGGGCTACATCTGTTCCTCCCTCCCCATCAACCTGGACCCCCTGCAATTTGCATACCGCCCCAACAGGTCCACGGAGGACGCCATAGCCCATGTGCTGCACACAGCAGCATCACACCTGGACAAGAGGCAGGGGAACTATGTGAGAATGCTATTGATCGACTACAGCTCAGCATTCAATACCATAATCCCCTCCAAACTCATAGCCAAGCTCAGGGACCTGGGCTTGAACTATGACCTCTGCCAGTGGGTCTTGGACTTCCTGACGGGCAGACCCCAGGTGGTGAGAGCAGGCAACTGCACGTCCTCATCCATCACTCTCAACATAGGGGCCCCCCAGGGCTGTGTCCTGAGTCCCCTCCTCCACTCCCTGTACACACATGACTGTGTGGCACAGCGGAACAACAACACAATCATCAAATTTCCTGACGACACAGTAGTGGTGGGCCTGATCTCTGCAAACGACGAGAGGGCCTACCTGGAAGAGGTTAAGGTTCTAGCGGGATGGTGTCAAGAGAACAGCCTCTCCCTGAACGTCAGCAAAACAAAGGAGATGATTGTGGACTTTAGGAGGTCGGGGGTCAGGGACTACAGCCCCCTCAGCATATCCGAGGACTTGACATGGACCACACACATTGACAGTGTTATCAAGAAGGCACGACAACGCCTCTACTTCCTTAGGCGCTTAAGGAAGTTCAGCATGAGTCAGAAGATCCTCAAGAACTTCTACTCATGCACAATAGAGAGCATCCTGACTGGCAATATCACCTCCTGGTTTGGGAATAGCACTGCACAAGACCGCAGCAGACTACAGAGAGTGGCCCGTTCAGCCGAACGCACAATTGAAGGTGGGCTTCCCACTCTCCAAGACATTTACAACAAGCGGTGCATGGGCAAGGCTAAGAGAATAATCAAAGACTCCAGCCACTCAAACAACTGCCTCTTTGAACTGCTGCTGTCAGGCAAGCGATACCGGAGTCTCATGGAGAGCACAGAGAGACTCAGAAGGAGCTTCTATCCCCAGGCCATCAGGATGCTCAATGAATGAACAATGAACAATAAGCAAACCATCAACACACCCACAGCGCACATACACTCACTTAAATAAACAACACACTGTAGCACCCACTTTACACTTTATATTTATATTTATATTATTGGTAAGGAAATTGCACATCATTCTCATTCCTTATTGCACCTCACCACTACAAGGCAGCACCACAAGCTAAGCTATACCTCACCATTTGTGTACCAGCTGTACATACTGTATATATAGATACACTGAACAATTTTGTTGTTTACACTTGTTTACGTACTTGACTTCTTGACTTTCTATTTTATACTTATTATACTTATTTAATACTATCTTGTTATTATCTAGCACACTCTCAGGAGCAACACAGAAAGAAACATTTCATGCAATGTATTCTGTATGCTGTATGACAACACTAATAAAGAAACTTGAACATTCACTTATATTGATATGGTAAAATAATATTTTTATTTTATTATATTAGAATCTATTCTATTCTATTCAGGAAAAGTGGCATTGGATGAATCATGCAACTGCAAGACACCTGTGACACCTGCCTGAATACGATTGATGACTGACAATAAATTACTGTACCTAAGCTACTACGCATATTAATGACTATCTAATTTGCATAAATGGCATGTTGATAAAAAATTCAAGAGAAAATAGTTTGATGAATAAATCCATGACCTGGGATCATCCTGCTTTTCTTTCTTATTTGGTTGATGAGTTATGCATCAATAACGACCACAGTTTCTGCTATAAATATGAGTTTCACGCAACATTTTTACAACTGATCTAAAATTAGGATATGATTTTAAATTCATCATGTATGCAAACATATAAAAACACATTTCATTCATGTTTCTACCTTGTTTAGTCAAAAAGATATGCACTTAAATAGATTTCAGCCTGGCGCTGGCGGCCATGTTGGATTTCTCAATTTTGAGGCCTTATTTGAAAATTTTGAGCTTGGTATACAACAGATTTGGATTCAGCACCCCTTAATACCCCTAGAAATGTTGTGTACCAAAAATAAACACGAAATGCCTTCAGGGTTATGATTTTCTGAAAATTGACCCTGTCTATTAGGCCTATAACTAGCGTTCTAGCAATTACTGCAGAAAACGATAAAAACATACTTATATTCTAGACGGTATTTTATAACGTTCCTACATCCTGAACGATAGATAATCGATGTTGAATGGGCCATAGTAATGTCAATTTAGCAATACAATTTAAAAAGTTATAGCCCTGCAAAGAAGGTGAACATCTCCATAGGCTTAGAGTGGTGGCAGAGATGGGCATGAGAGGGGCAAACTGCGTGGCAGTTAATGTGTTAAGGGCGACAGTAACTAGCGCTTTTCCATTGCATAGTACCTATACTCGACTCTACTCGCTTTAGGTACCTGGTACTTCGTTCCTGTTCCACTGCAGGTAGTACTCCATTTGTCTCCGTGTGGGGAGGCGGGCCGCTGGCGTACAGCATGACGGCTCGGGCACATACATTGCGCACGAATTTCACGCGCGGGTTCCTGACGGGATCGTGCGCCTGGCCAGACACACCTCCGACGACTATAGCGCGCGGAAGCACACGGAGGAATGCACATTCAACACTTGAAGAGCATAGACGCTAGGGCTGCACGATTTTGAGAAATAATCTAATTGCGATTATTCTGACAGATATTGCGATTGCGATTTGCGATGCGATTATAACATATTTTAGATTTTTTACAAGAAGAATGTTGCTGCTTTCTGTAGTCGGGTCCCAACTGCAAAATTACTGTATTACCCTGTATTATACACTTTTACTATTGTAGACTATTCTGCTTTGTGTTTACATGTGATGTATTGTATACATCCACATTTAGTTTCAAGTTCAAGTTTCTTTAATAGTTGTCATACAGAAGTACAGAATACTTTTATACAAAATGCTTCTTACTGTTACGCTCCAGAGACTGTGCTAGACAAGATAAGTATGAAATAAAATAGTATAGCATGGAAAATAGAAGTAAAAATAGAGGTCACAGTGTTCGGTATAGACATATGTACAATGTTCGATGCTGAATTTATTATGTTCTTGTGTGATGTATCGCACATTTTATTGCTGTGTGATGTATTGCAAATGTTATTGCTGTCATCTTGGCCAGGTCTACCTTGCAAAGGAGATCTTGTATCTCAATGGGACTTCCTGGTTAAAAAATAAATAAATAAAAAATGTAATTGCAGGCTTGGCGATTTGATAATTGCATCATTCCAAATCACGATTTCGATTAAAAAACGATTAATCGTGCAGCCCTAATAGACGCAGATGCAGAATGCAGATATTGAGTGTATTTGTCACAACTATTGAACTTTCACGTGTCAGGCCAGGCATGGGGGGACCTATTTAACTGCTACAATAATACACTGATATCAAGCTGTTCGACCAACCATACACTACACGACCAAGGTACCCATGTACATGTCAAAATACTTCCCAAAGGTCAGTGAATACCACGATCACAACACCAGAGGGAGCTCCACAAATCATGTTAAACCCAGATTCGGCTCAAACAAGGGACTAAACACGTTTCGCAATTATGCCACATCAATGTGGAATGCCATACCCAAAGCTGTAAGGAATGTGAATCACTACCCACTTTCAAAAGCACTCTCAAAGAGCACCTACGGGAGACTGTAATTAGAAACCCTATGAATGTCCTAAGCCAGTTGTACAGTAAATGACCAAGTATGGCTTTGTCAGTATTCCAATGTACAGTGTGTGTCCCCCCCCTACCTCCAATGTACAGCCCCCCACCCACTAGTGTTGTCAAAAATATCGAAGTATCGATACTGAATATTTAAAATGGTTTCGATACTAATTTCCCAAAATACCGATACTTTCTGCAGTATCGGTACCAGCTGGCGAGTGTTCTACCGCAAGTTGTTGACACGCTGTTCAGAGCGTGCTTGCCCCTCCGCCTCCTCCAGCCCGCCCCTCCCCCTCACAGAGCCGTCTTCAGTTTGTAAACAAACATTTTAGCTGAAGATGGCAAATGCAGAGCCTCCGCAACTTGTGCTTGTGGATAAAGAAAACAGCAGAAGTGCTGTTTGGAGGTACTTCGGGTTTGAAGTAAACAACGAAGGACAAGCTAAAGATGCCCCAATGCTATTTGCAAGCGGTGTTACAGAGCAGTGCCAACGCGGATCTCCATAGAGGTTCGTGACAGCTGCTCTTTCAACGTCACTGTGACTGAAGCATTAAACCATTAACTCTAGTTTAATACATGATACGTTGTCTACTGATGGCGCATAATATCAACAGCTGATTCGTTGTTAGTAACGTTACAGGCAGCTATCAGCTAACGTTAGCTACTGCTAGCCATTAGCTCCCTTAGCTTAGCTGGCCACCTTTATAATTACTGCATGGAAACGGAGTAACGTTAAAACGTTATGTCGAGGTCATACAATACTACAGTCGACATAAGGTTAACGTTACCCCGTTTCCATGAAGTGTTTAAATAGCAGCAATCTTGTTGAATCTCTCTCTCTCTCTCTAAATAAAAATCGAAACTGTTACTAACTGTAATACAAACAGTTCAGTTTGTCAGGTACATGCAACACAGATTACAGTGTTTACATCTGTCTGCTTAAGAAAATACCATGTTCTGCATCTGCAATAAAAATTATTGAAGTGAGATGAACAGTTATTTTTAAATGTGTGATCTAAAGATAAACAAAGGGTTTTAAAAGTGTTATATTTATCTTCTCTTATAGTACCAGAGAGAAGCTGAGGAGAATCAACCAGCAACAAAAGCTACATTTGTTTTTAAAAAAAAAATATATATATATATATATATATATTATTATTTTTTTTTTTTGGTATCGAAATGGTATCGAAGTATCGATACTTTTCAAGGTATCGTATCGAAGTCGAAATTCCAGTATCGTGACAACACTACCACCCACCCACGCAACCCCACCCCACCTACCCAACCTCCTCCAATGTACAGTTTCTACGTCAAATGTATATACACTTTTTCTGGACACTTTTTGTATCACAAACAGTACTGTATTTGCAAATCTGGTATGTCATAAATGTCTAGATGTAGCAGTATTGTCTATCTGTATGTCATAAATGTTATGATGAATTGAAAATGGGGGACCCTGATGTAAACAAGACGAAAGTCTTTCTCTGGTCTGCATCCCCTTAACAATTGTATGTATTGAGCTGTACTGTACTGTACCCATTCTGCAATCTGTTAATAAAGTTTTCAATCAATCAATCGGAGGTGTGTCTGGCCAGGCGCGCGATCCCGCTAGGAACCGCGCGTGAAATTTGTGCGCGTTGTATGTGCCCGAGCTTTTCGTTCAGCGTTTCTCTGATTGGCCACACGGCCACGTGACCGCCCTAGCACACGCCCTTTTCCGCTGAGAGACGCGGCAGAAGCGCTGGTCGAACCAGTTCAGACAGAGGTGTTTATTTATATTAATAAACATATCTACTAGAAACACTGGTGTTCTGTTCTGTACTAAACTCTTCCACCACATGACCGACATTTGACATACAGTACACCTCCTATCTATGTTGGGATTATGTTTGGTCATGACAAAACAATAAAAATCGCTACTGTTAGTGCCACCACCCACTTCAATGACAGAGCTCTCATATTTGCGAATGCATAAACTATATCTTAAATTATGGCGATGTGTCTAATATGGCTGTTGTGAAGTCATTGATAAGCGACAGCCATATTAGACACAGCCATAATTTAAGATATAGTTTATGCATTCGCAAAATATGAGAGCGCCGTCATTGAAGGGCTTCCTACAGTACAACGGAGCCCGCTGCTGCTGGAGCTGAAGTGATGTACAGTTTATGCATTCGCAAAATATGAGAGCGCCGTCATTGAAGGGCTTCCTACAACGGTGCTGCTGCTGGAGCTGAAGTGATGTACAGTTTATGCATTCGCAAAATATGAGAGCGCTGTCATTTAAGGGCTTCCTACAACGGTGCTGCTGCTGGAGCTGAAGTGATGTACAGTTTATGCATTCGCAAAATATGAGAGCGCTGTCATTGAAGGGCTTCCTACAACGGTGCTGCTGCTGCTGGAGCTGAAGTGATGTACAGTGACGAGTGAATCTGGTAGTTGGTTGTTAAAAACGCGAAACATAATAACGTTGCGCTTTCTAGTTCAGCGCATTTCATAACTGTATGGGCTTTGTTTATACACGAGTGAATCTGGTACGAGTGAATCTGGTAGTTGGTTGTTAAAAACGCGAAACATAATAACGTTACGCTTTCTAGTTGAGCGCATTTCATAGCGCTCCACTGCTACCGCAGCTGAACACAAGTTGGTTGGAACAGCGAACACAAGTTGGTTGGTACCAGTGCATGTGAGCGGATCGGAGCGCGAGCGGCGCGGGGCGCGGAGCGGCCGGTTTTGACGTGAGCGAGGAGTGGGTTTTAAAATGAGTCGGCGCGACGTCCGGAGCGAGAGTTCTCCTCCGCTCCAATCCACTCCAGGCCGCTCACAGTGGTTTAACACTGATGTAATATATACATGCAGTACAATGCCAAAGCAACAGATGGCGATGTACAAACATGAAGGCCATTTTCAACCAATGAGAAGGGTGAACCTGTGATAGGCTGTTCGTTCAGGCTTTGTCACTGTAGAGACGCCCACACTCACTCTAGTTAGAAAAAGTATATCGACGCCATTGTTGTTGACGTTAGCTTACATGCTAACGTTAATGGCAGCGACCATAGCATTGTGGCTCGGCTAGCCTATCATCGCTTAATAGAGATAGTGAATGGATAAACAACGTTATTTAACATTGCAGAATGGCTACAATTACAATGCGGCTCAATACAAACAATTGTTAAGGGGCCCAGGGGGTGTAGACTGTTGTAGTTTGAGCTCATTTACACCATGCTCCAAAAAAAGAAGAAAAAAAACTGCCGAGCGATCTGGCGCAGGGAGCGCTCGATTCAAGGTGAGCGGGGAGCGAGCGGAGAGCGACTTGGGGGCGGGGTCAACATGAGTGATTAGCGGAGCGGACCAAGCTTTAAAGAGCGAAGAGCGGATTTCTCGGCCGCGCCGATCCGCTCACGTGGTCTGGTTGGTACACAAGTTGGTTGCCCGCGCTGCCGCTCGCTTGCTCCTTGGATTTCATTTGGGACGTGGGACGACTGCCGCTTGCCTGCGCGTGGGGGCGGGGGGTCGCGGCCAATCAGAGAAAAGCCGAACACAAGTTGGTTGCCTTTAATATTCACGCGCCCGAGCTGTGAGAGCTCCGTGATTGATTGATTGATTGATTGAAAAGTTTATTAACAGATTGCAGAATGGGTACAGTACAGTACAGCTCAATACATACAATTGTTAAGGGGATGCAGACCAGAGAAATACTTTCGTCTTGTTTACATCAGGGTCCCCCATTTTCAATTCATCATAACATATATGACATACATGACATACAGATAGACAGTACTGCTACATCTATACATTTATGACATATCAGATTTGCAAATACAGTACTGTTTGTGATACAAAAGTGTCCAGAAAAGGAGTGTATATACATTTGGCATAGAAACTGTACATTGGAGGAGGTTGGTTGGGTGGGGTGGGGTTGGGTGGGTTGGGTGAGGGCTGTACATTGGAGGTGGGGGGGGGGGGGTTTGGAAGGGGACACACATATTTTACACTGTACATTGGAATATTGACAAAGCCTTACTTGGTCATTTACTGTACAACTAGGTTAGGACATTTGTAGGGGCCAGTTTCGAATTGCAGTCTCACGTAGGTGTTTTTTTAGAGTGTTTTTGAAGGTGGGTAGTGATTCACATTCCTTTACAGCTTTAGGTAGGGCGTTCCACATTGATGTGGCATAATTGCGAAACGTGTTTAGTCCCTTGTTTGAGCCGAATCTGGGTTTTACATGATTTGTGGAGCTCCCTCTGGTGTTGTGATCGTGGTATTCACTGACCTTTGGGAAGTATTTTGACATGTACATGGGTACCTTGGTCGCGTAGTGTATCTTGTAGACCAGGCCCATTGCAAGTTGCTGTACTCTGTCGTCTACTCTAAGCCATCCTAGGTTGTCAAAGTGGGCAGGGGTGAGGTGGGTTCTAGGAGTCAGGTCAAGTAGTAGTCTGACTAGCTTGTTTTGAGATGTTTGTAATTTGTTTTTTAGTGCCTTTGAGGTGCTTTGGTACCATGAGGTGCAAGCATAGTCGTAGTACCCTTGAATGAGTGCTCCTGCTAGAGTCTTCAGGGTATTCTTGTTTACCAGAGAGGAGATCCGGTACAAGAATCGCGTTCGTTGGTTGACTTTTTTTATTACATTGGATGCCATTTTGTCACAGGAAAGATTAGCCTCTAGGATGGAACCCAGGTAGGTAATTTCATCTTTCCTTGTGATAATATTGTCACCCACTGTAACCGAGAAGCCGTCGGTCTTGCTGAGTTTGTTATTTGAACCGAAGAGAATGGACTCTGTTTTGCCCATGTGTAATGATAGTTTGTTGTCGGCGAGCCATATGCAGATTTTGCCTAGTTCCGAGCTGAGGGCTTTTTCAACCTGTAACTTGTTCTTGTCAGAGACCAGCAGGGCTGAGTCGTCCGCAAACAGGAACAAGTTGCAGTCACAAGCTGACGACATGTCATTTGCATAAATTAGGAACATAGCTTTGTCCGTGAGGGCTTTGATTGATTGATTGAAAACTTTATTAACAGATTGCAGAATGGGTACACCGTACAGTACAGCTCAATACATACAATTGTTAAGGGGATGCAGACCAGAGATTGATTGATTGAAAAGTTTATTAACAGATTGCAGAATGGGTACAGTACAGTACATCTCAATACATACAATTGTTAAGGGGATGCAGACCAGAGAAAGACTTTCGTCTTGTTTCCACCAGGGTCCCCCATTTTCAATTCATCATAACATATATGACATACATGACATACAGATAGACAGTACTGCTACATCTATACATTTATGACATATCAGATTTGCAAATACAGTACTGTTTGTGATACAAAAGTGTCCAGAAAAGGAGTGTATATACATTTGGCGTAGAAACTGTACATTGGAGGAGGTTGGTGGGGTGGGGTTGGGTGGGTTGGGTGAGGGCTGTACATTGGAGGTGGGGGGGGGGGGGGGGGGGGGGGGGTTGGGTAGGGGACATACACACATTTTACACTGTACATTGGAATGTTGACAAAGCCTTACTTGGTAATTTACTGTACAACTAGGTTAGGACATTTGTAGGGGCCAGTTTCGAATTGCAGTCTCACGTAGGTGTTTTTTGAGAGTGTTTTTGAAGGTGGGTAGTGATTCACATTCCTTTACAGCTTTAGGCAGGGCGTTCCACATTGATGTGGCATAATTGCGAAACGTGTTTAGTCCCTTGTTTGAGCCGAATCTGGGTTTTACATGATTTGTGGAGCTCCCTCTTGTGTTGTGATCGTGGTATTCACTGACCTTTGGGAAGTATTTTGACATGTACATGGGTACCTTGGTCGCGTAGTGTATCTTGTAGACCAGGCCCATTGCAAGTTGCTGTACTCTGTCGTCTACTCTAAGCCATCCTAGGTTGTCAAAGTGGGCAGGGGTGAGGTGGGTTCTAGGAGTCAGGTCAAGTAGTAGTCTGACTAGCTTGTTTTGAGATGTTTGTAATTTGTTTTTTAGTGCCTTTGAGGTGCTTTGGTACCATGAGGTGCAAGCATAGTCGTAGTACCCTTGAATGAGTGCTCCTGCTAGAGTCTTCAGGGTATTCTTGTTTACCAGAGAGGAGATCCGGTACAAGAATCGCGTTCGTTGGTTGACTTTTTTTATTACATTGGATGCCATTTTGTCACAGGAAAGATTAGCCTCTAGGATGGAACCCAGGTAGGTAATTTCATCTTTCCTTGTGACAATATTGTCACCCACTGTAACCGAGAAGCCGTCGGTCTTGCTGAGTTTGTTATTTGAACCGAAGAGAATGGACTCTGTTTTGCCCATGTGTAATGATAGTTTGTTGTCGGCGAGCCATATGCAGATTTTGCCTAGTTCCGAGCTGAGGGCTTTTTCAACCTGTAACTTGTTCTTGTCAGAGACCAGCAGGGCTGAGTCGTCCGCAAACAGGAACAAGTTGCAGTCACAAGCTGACGACATGTCATTTGCATAAATTAGGAATAGTAGCGGTCCTAGTATGCTTCCTTGTGGAACACCACAGCTCACTGTGAGGGGGGGGGATAGGGTACCGTTTACTTCCACCATCTGTTCCCTCCCCTCCAGGTAGGATTGTATCCAGCTCACTGATAAACTATCAAAACCAATTGCTTTTAGCTTGTCAATCAGAATGGTGTGATTGACAGTGTCGAAGGCCTTTTGTAGGTCCAGCATGACCATGCCGCAGTATTTGCCCGCGTCCACCTCTTGTTTGATGTGGTCGTTCAAGTAGAGAAGGCATGTGTCAGTGGAGTGGGATGTTCTGAAGCCAGATTGGAATTCGTCTGGAATTCGTCTGAAAGACTTTAGTCTGGTTTACATCGGGGTCCCCCATTTTCAATTCATCATAACATTAACCAGACTCTCATTGTGTCTATTCTACAAGCTTTAACGTTACCTCTCGTGTCTATCTGCTAACGTTAACGTTAGCATTAGGCTAACAACAAGCTTTAACGTTACCTCTCATTGTGTCTATTCTACAAGCTTTAACGTTACCTCTCGTGTCTATCTGCTAACGTTAGCATTAGGCTAACAACAAGCTTTAACGTTACCTCTCGTGTCTATCTGCTAACGTTAGCATTAGGTAATAACCGGTTTAAACTGGATGGTGATGACCTCACGTTGTGTCTATTCTACTAGCATTAACGTTACTAGTACAAACAATCAATAGCGAGTTATATTGATCACGCTATGTACGCTAGCCATGCTAAAACGCAAGCACATTAGCACCTAAGCCAACAACAATCTTAACCAGGTACCAGGTACTTTGGTAATGGAAACCCGAACATGCCGAGTCGAGTAGGTACTATGCAGTGGGAAAGCGCCATAATAATAAGTGTCCAATGTGGGGCTTTGGCCCAAGGACTGTTTGCATTAACAAAGAAAACAAGAAACTATTCGGCCCGAACTGGTCACGTGATGCCTGTATGCTACGCTAGCTAACATCGGTATTGATATTATCCAGGCAACTCGCTTTTACATTGAACGTAGCATGTCATTGGCATGTTCATAAACAGTGCAACACGTACAAAGCAATAACAGTAGCAACCAAACGAAAACACAATTGTTCACATTCTTACCTGCATAGGGGGAACTTAGTGAAGAATCAAACACAAGACTCGCTGTTGCTCTCTTCTTCTTCTTCTTCTTCTTCTTCTTCTTTTTCGTTAGGGTTAATGGCGGGTCGCAACCACAGAAAGGCGCATACCGCCACCTACTGTACAACCCAGCAACTGGAACGGATAAGGCAAGAACCTGCTAACAATAAAGAAAACAACAAACCCAGATCAAACTAAACAAAATACCCAACCCTAACATCACCACCCTATACAAACCTAATAAAAATAAAACCTAAACACAAACAAAAAGAAAATAAATAAAATTCAAATCCTACCCCCCAAACTAATTGAAAACACAAACCCCAAATCCTGCACCCCTTTACTGGCCACCACATCCCTCAACAATCCACCCAACGTAAAATCCGCACCCCCCCCTCTCCCTCACCGACCCCACAAGACCCCCCTCTGCCCTCTCCCTCTCATACTGAGCACAATGAAGCAGCACATGTTCAACTGGTCAGACTACTACTTGACCTTACTCCTAAAACCCACCTCACCCCTGCCCACTTTGACTACCTACCTAGGAGTTGAGATTTGTTTATTAAGGACAATGCAAATTAATGAACATCATTTACATGAGTGTATGCATAACATCACAGCATGATAAGGACGTAAATATGCCGGGAATAGCACAGGGCTAATTTCCACCCGTAGTCCTAACATAAAACAAACACAAAACGGACCATACAACGTTCATTCATAAAAACTGACATCACTGACATGACCACACTAACATGACATTCAGTCAGTACAACATCACTAACATCCCTAATGAGTGCATATTTGGCTGTCTAACAGCCATTTCCTGAGTTGGCCCCTAAAGGTGGACAGGGTGGTACATTCCCTTAAGGGGACCGGAAGGCTGTTCCATGTTCCACTTCCCTTTATCGATAGAACATTTTTGCTGAAGGCGGTCTTTCTAAAATGGACCTCACAATCCCCTCTGGTGTTTGACCTATAGTGGCTAATCCAGTGTTCCTTTTCTCGTGGATAAACTCCTTGAGAGGGGGAGGGGCTAATCTGTGCAGGCATTTATATACAAAGCAGGAACTTTTATAACGTCTGAGGTTTTCAAAATTTAAAATGTGATGCTTATCCAGGATTTTACAGTGGTGGTATGAGTACTGTTTCCTGTCATATACCTTCAATGCTCTGTTGTAAAATTGTTCTATGGGTTTCATGGCTGTGGCCCCAGTAAATGACCAGTTTAGAAGGCAATATTCTTGTGGGATAAGACCATACAGTGTAGGTATGTCTTTGCAGCTTCAAGTGTTAGGGAGGGCCGTATTTGTTTGAAGTTGGAAATGTTGAAGTTGATGGTGTTCCTCACTTTCTTTATGTGTTTCTTAAAGGTCAGGTTTGAGTCCAAGATGACCCCAAGGAATTTGAAGTGGGAAACAAGTTCTAGTTCTTCCTTCCTTCCCTCCTTCCTCAGGAACACATTTGACCGCTTGATGGTTTCTGGATGCTTGCTAAAGAACATGCACATGATGGCTTAGAGTAGACGACAGAGTACAGCAACTTGCAATGGGCCTGGTCTACAAGATACACAATACGACCAAGGTACCCATGTACATGTCAAAATACTTCCCAAAGGTCAGTGAATACCACAACCACAACACCAGAGGGAGCTCAACAAATCATGTTAAACCCAGATTCAGCTCAAACAAGGGACTAAACACGTTTCGCAATTATGCCACATCAGTGTGGAACGCCCTACCCAAAGCTGTAAAGGAATGTGAATCACTACCCACTTTCAAAACCACT
Source organism: Notolepis coatsorum (assembly GCF_963971535.1). NCBI lineage: Eukaryota > Metazoa > Chordata > Actinopteri > Aulopiformes > Paralepididae > Notolepis > Notolepis coatsorum. The sequence goes on along the minus strand of NC_140167.1, from coordinate 93,562,147 downwards.
CTCAAAGAGCACCTACGGGAGACTGCAATTCGAAACTAGCCCCTGTAAATGTCCTAACCCAACCCCCTCCAATGTACAGTAAATGTCCTAACCCAATAATACACGAGACCCTCTTCTTGGGACCAAGTAAGATTTCGTCGATACTCCAATGTACAGTTTCCCCAACCCCCCCCCCCGCCTACCCAACCCCCCCCCCCCCCCCCACCCCACCCAACCACCTCTGTTTGTGGATCTGTTGAAAGACTAAATTGACCTGTTTCAGACCTACCGTCCATTGCCATTCAGTGTCTATATGACCTGTTCAGTAGCTCATATATGATTAGATGAAAAATTCAAAGTAGGCTAACTTCATGTGACCTGCGAGCCATCATTCATGTGTGATCTGTTTGTGCCGACGGAATGACTCAGTAGAGACAGCTGTTTTGCTTCTTTGTAACTTGGAAGCTGCCCTGTTCGGAGAGTTGTCAACAGTCCCGATTATGGCACGGACTGGAAGTAAGTAATGTGAAACGGACCATAGAGTGGACTTCTCTGTTGTTTTGAAATGAACGACAGTACTTTCCACTACGCGCGGGACGCGGGGGGGGGGGGGGTGAAAAGTTAAGATATTATGAGGAAGAAACTGTGGTTCTGACAGTGTAACAAAAATATGTATTATTGGATTTAAGGAGTATGAATTCCTGCAAAGGGGGGATCATTCTTTTTCAAGATATTGAACCAACTTAAAGAAACAAGTAAAAATACAGAGGATATTAAGAAAAAATACAGAAAAAATAAAAAAAAATAGAGAAAAAAGGTTTATTACACTGTACTAAGTTAACTCTGTCTATTGTTTTATTACAGGTTCAAAACTGTCAGGTATTAAACTGTGTGTATCAAACAAGAGAGACTGTCAGGCTTTAAAACGGTGTAGGACCCAGGCCTAGAACTGTACCCTGAGAAAGGGAACTGCACCCTGAGAGGAAGGTTTGCCATGCAGGAGGTTTTTGGGTTGAAGGGGTATCGAACAGGAGGGAAGACTGTCATGTTTTAAACTGTGGATACCGAACAGAGGTTAAGACGACTTTGAACTGTTGAACAGTAATTCAGAACATTTTTATTGCATTGTATGAATGTGATTTGAATGAAATAAATTTGGTAACGGGCAACATTTTTTAAAGTGTGGCTGAGAAAAAAAAGAGAGAAAAAAGAGAATGGATAGTGAGATATACAGAGCTTTGTGATTTCTGTCTTCCAGCTGGCACTCACTACAACATCTCTCTCCCTCTCTCTCCCACATACACCTGTACCCCTCTCCTTTGTGCTTCCTCAAGGGGGTCCTCCATCTCTGTGCCAAACCAATGCCAGCTGGCCCTACTGCAGAGAGAGGAAGCTGACCTTACTGCTCCAGAGAGAGGAAGCTGACCTTACTGCTCCAGAGGCAGATGCAACTGACCCACTGCTCCAGAGAGAGGCAGCTGACCTTACTGCTCCAGAGAGGAAGCTGACCTTACTGCTCCAGAGGCAGATGCAGCTGACCCACTGCTCCAGAGAGAGGAAGCTGACCTTACTGCTCCAGAGGCAGATACAGCTGACCTGACTGCTCCAGAGAGAGGAAGCTGACCTTACTGCTCCAGAGAGGAAGCTGACCTTACTGCTCCAGAGGCAGATGCAGCTGACCTTACTGCTCCAGAGGCAGATACAGCTGACCTTACTGCTCCAGAGAGGAAGCTGACCTTACTCCTCCAGAAGCAGATGCAGCTGACCTTACTGCTCCAGAGAGAAGCAGATGCAGCTGACCCTACTGCTCCAGAGAGAGGAAGCTGACCTTACTGCTCCAGAGGCAGATACAGCTGACCTTACTGCTCCAGAGATGAAGCTGACCCTACTGCTCCAGAGAGAAGCAGATGCAGCTGACCTTACTGCTCCAGAGAGAAGCAGATGCAGCTGACCTTACTGCTCCAGAGAGAAGCAGATGCAGCTGACCTTACTGCTCCAGAGGCAGATACAGCTGACCTTACTGCTCCAGAGAGAAGCAGATGCAGCTGACCCTACTGCTCCAGAACTGGGAGGCAGAGACCATACCAGCCTGCTCCACTCTGCAGCTACTGACCACCACCCAGCTATGGGACAGCAACCTTATCACTGGCCAAAGAAGATAAAGATCTAAGAGACAGTTCCAGCAATCAAAGCTGCCATTCACCAGCGGGCCTTTAACCGAACCTCCTTCATCAGAGGAAAAGACAGTTAGCCTGTTTCAGTTGTGAAACTAACCAACGACAATGCGGGGGAAAAAAGTGCATGTGGGACGACCGAGAGAACCATCCGACTGGACCTGGCCCGGGGGTATTGGATGGCAGAGAGGGGGGAGACCTACCTGAGATTCAACAAATGAGGCAAGTTGAAAACACACACTACAGATGTGCATTTCATTGTTTGTGTGATTATGTTTCATTCTTGTGTTTTTATTATTCTCTAGACAGAGCTTTGGCTCTCAAAGTCAAGTGTTTCCTGTTTTTGTTTTGTTTCTGTTTTATCTGCTCTGCTCTTAGATGAGCAGCCCTGCAGCTATCTAATAAGGGATAATGTATTAAAGGGGCTATGCATTATAAATGTCATTTTTCAGTCTCTAGCATTGTATTATAGTAATAGGAGTTCGTATCAATGTGTTTTAGGGTCTAAATACCATATTGGCGGATTGCTCCGATTCAGCCCAGCCCCTTTCGTCCTCTAGTAAATCGGGTCATTTTGATTTGAAGGCCTGAGTCACGTCATTCGGGCTGTGGGTAGCGCACAGTGATGCGATTGGCTCTGTGGTTGGAGCTAATGCCCGCCCCCATTCTACCAAGAATAGAGAGGTACCTACCTAGAAACAGGAGTGCAGTCACTTGCATATCTTCCACGATGAGCAAACCCCGCAGAACATGTTCTGTTCCTGGCTGTAAAGCTACTAATACGTCTTTGCACGCTTTTCCCGTGGATGCCGAACTTCGCCAGCAATGGACCAAGTTCGTTTTTGGGGACCCTCCTAGTTCTGTCGCAACGTCTCATACTCGGGTTTGTACTGCACATTTTTCCACCAAAGACGTTGTCAATCAAGGTCTTTTTGATGCTGGGGTGGCATCCTGGATGGTGCTAAACAAAGGAGTTGTACCTACTATTCGGGACCCGACACAAGTAGTAAGTAGATATGTCGTAATTAGCCAGCTAACTAACTAACTGTTGCTACGTTCACTGTGTGTGTGTGGGGGGGAACCTTGGGGGGTGGGGTGAGGTATGATATCATCAATACAATCTAACGTTACTGTGTGTGTTCGACGGTGGGGTATATAATTAATTTTTTGATGCTGGGGTGGCATCCTGGATGGTGCTAAACAAAGGAGTTGTACCTACTATTTGGGACGCGACAGAAGTACACTGTATATAACTGCTGCTCTTTATAAAGTAACGTTATAGCAAACTATTGAAGCAAGCTAGACATAAATAAAAACTGCTCAATAAAAAAACACAACTAGTCAGAGGTAAACAAGGTAACGTTACTTATAGCAAGCTATCGAAGCAAAAGCTGGCTGATCGATCAAGTAAGTAACGTTATTTCGGCAAGCCATTATACTAACGGTGTAATCAACTTACCAATCGGAAACTATTTGCAAGCCTCGCTGTTGCAAATCGACTTCTTCTTCTGAATCATACTGTGGGTCGCTCTCTGGATCCCAAACATAATGTACAGCCATGTTGTATTAGTTAGTAAAATCGGTATATGTTTTGCGTGTCGAAATAAAAACTCTTCACCTGAGACCGGAGACCTGAGAGGGAAGGACGGGGAGATGGGCGGAGCTATTTGGTGGGTGGCTGTCACTCAAAGCATTCTGCTAGTATGGGTGGAGCCAAGCCAATAACAGCTTGAAATCTTGGAGCTGAAAAATGCTGGTTTTGAGTACTTGATTAGAAATATAAAACAATGATTATTTTTGGAATAAACCTTACAGATGTGTTACATAGACTCACAGGAATTGTGTAAAGTTGCCCAAATAGTGCTAGGAATAGCAATGCATAGCCCCTTTAATATATTTAGAAGAAATCTGAATATTGGACCACTGCAAATTCACCAACTAGTGGCCATGGCAGGCATCAACGTTATTGGGGGGGGGGGGGGGGGGGTTGTAGCACCTCTAAATTTCATATCAGCCATTATGAAAAGGAGAATGTTACCTTTCCAGTGATACCAATGTGGCACAGCCCCCCTAAAAGTCATCTAATAACGTTGATGCCTGCCATGGCCAGTAGGGGGCTAATTTTCAGTGGCCCAATATCCAGATTTCTTCTAAATATATTAAGCTACATAATGTGCCACGTTTGACGCCACGTGTGTGTGTGTGTGTGTGTGTGTGTGTGTGTGTGTGTGTGTGTGTGTGTGTGTGTGTGTGTGTGTGTGCGCACGCGCACGCGCACGTGTGTGTGTGTAGCTCTAGGTTGCTTTACATTAAATATGTTTATGTTTAAATAAAAAAGTAAAACACATACAATATATATCTTTAAACCTATAGTGCAGACTGCATTCTGTGTCTTCATTTATTCTATTATCCTTTGATACATTTAGATTCTCTCTCAAACACAGATCATCATGGTAATGGTGGTCAAAATGTTACACAATTTAAAAGGTAAGATGTGAATGCTTACAGGCCAGATGTTCTCGTTGGGCATGCCCACTGCCAAGTGGCTGGACGATCATGTCCACATGTTGGATCTCAGAGCCAACAACAATAACAAGTTTAATATTGATGTTTGGGCCTCATAGGCCTTCTTCGGCATGTACACAGAGGTTCTATATAGAGGCCTTTCACAGAGTGTTTGGAACGATCATTTGTCCTGTTTGCGGACGACTCAGCCCTGCTGGTCTCTGACAAGAACAAGTTACAGGTTGAAAAAACCCTCAGCTCGGAACTAGGCAGAATCTGCATATGGCTCGCTGATAACAAACTATCATTACACATGGGCAAAACAGAGTCCATTCTCTTCGGTTCAAATAACAAACTCAGCAAGACCGACGGCTTCTCAGTTACAGTGGATGACAATATTGTCACAAGGAAAGATGAAATTACCTACCTGGGTTCCATCCTAGAGGCTAATCTCTCCTGTGACAAAATGGCATCCAATGTAATAAAAAAAGTCAACCAACGAACTCGATTCTTGTACCGGATCTCCTCTCTGGTAAACAAGAATACCCTGAAGACTCTGGCAGGAGCACTCATTCAGGGGTACTACGACTATGCTTGCACCTCATGGTACCAAAGTACCTCAAAGGCGCTAAAAACAAAATTACAAACATCTCAAAACAAACTGGTCAGACTACTGCTTGACCTTACTCCTAGAACCCACCTCACCCCTGCCCACTTTGACAACCTAGGATGGCTTAGAGTAGACGACAGAGTACAGCAACTTGCAATGGGCCTGGTCTACAAGATACACTACACGACCAAGGTACCCATGTACATGTCAAAATACTTCCCAAAGGTCAGTGAATACCACGATCACAACACCAGAGGGAGCTCCACAAATCATGTTAAACCCAGATTCGGCTCAAATAAGGGACTAAACACGTTTCGCAATTATGCCACATCAATGTGGAACGCCCTACCCAAAGCTCTAAAGGAATGTGGATCACTACCCACTTTCAAAACCTCTCTCAAGGGACACCTACGGGAGACTGCAATTCAACACTGGCCCCTGTAAATATCATAACCCAACCCCCTCCAATGTACAGTCATTTACCTAGTATGGTTTTGTCAATAGTCCAATGTACAATTTTGTTTGTTTGTACAGTGTCTCCCCCCCCCTCAATGTACAGTTTTGCCAATGTACAGTCATTTACCTAATATGGTTTTGTCAATAGTCCAATGTACAATTTTGTTTGTTTGTACAGTGTCTCCCCCCCCCCCCCCCCCTCAATGTACAGTTTTGCTTGTTTATACAGTGTGCCCCCCCCCCCCAACCACCTCAAATGTAGATTACCCAGTATGGTTGTCAATATCCCAGTGTACCCAACCCCCCCCACCCAACCTCCTCCAATGTACAGTTTCTACGTCAAATGTATATACTCCCTTTTCCTGACTCCTTCTGTATCACAAACAGTACTGTATTTGCAAATCTGGTATATCATAAATGTATAGATGTAGCAGTACTGACTATCTGTATGTCATGTATGTCATATATGTCCTGATGAATTGAAAATGGGGGACCCTGATGTAAACAAGACGAAAGTCTTTCTCTGGTCTGCATCCCCTTAACAATTGTGTGTATTGAGCTGTACTGTATTGTACCCATTCTGCAATCTGTTAATAAAGTTTTCAATCAATCAATCAATCAATCAATCCTCCATGTTGGAAGAAACAATGTGCAAAACAATATTTGCTGTGTGTTGATATAGCTATAGGTGAAAGTATATCAACAAAAATTTATTAATCTTGTAAACAAAGTCTCAGTGGAGCAGTAATACTGCATGACTCCTTTTTCAGTGTTTTCCCTACTCTACCTCTGTACATACATTTCAAAAGTGGTTACCAATGGTGACAGGCAGCCATGTTGGAGGAAAGGAGAACGACATGAACATTTAACGTAAGGCCTCAATTCTTCTTATTTCCTAGATTGTCTACCAAGCATTTTGGCCGGTAACATGACGGTTTTGAGGTTCTACTTTAAACAAAAGCAGTTAATAGAATAGTGAAGGTGCTGGTGAGTGACATGTCCTTACAGAGGAGTTACTCAATATCAACACGATCAATACCCTTTATGATGATAAAGTAATAATAAACTATTTTTTTATTTGTATACTGTGCTGCCTCACCACATAAGAGATTGATTGATTGAATTTGATTGACTTTATTAACAGATTGCAGAATGGGTACAATACAGTACAGCTCAATACTAACAATCAGACTACTGCTTGACTTGACTCCTAGAACCCACCTCACCCCTGCCCACTTTGACAACCTAGGATGGCTTAGAGTAGACGACAGAGTACAGCAACTTGCAATGGGCCTGGTCTACAAGATACACTACACCACTAAGGTACCCATGTACATGTCGAAATAGTTCCTAAAGGTCAGTGAAGTCCACGACCACACCACCAGAGGGAGCTCCACAAATCATGTTAAACCCAGATTCGGCTCAAACAAAGGACTAAACACGTTTCGCAATTATGGCACATCAATGTGGAACGCCTTACCCACAGCTGTAAAGGAATGTGAATCACTACCCACTTTCAAAACCACTCTCAAAGAGCACCTACGGGAGACTGTAATTAGAAACTGGCCCCTGTAAATGTCCTAACCCAACCCCCTCCAATGTACAATAAATGTCCTATTAAACCCAATAATACACGAGACCCTCTTCTTGGGACCAAGTAAGGTTTAGTCGATAATCCAATGTACAGTTACCTGATGTATACAAGACGAAAGTCTTTCTCTGGTCTGCATCCTTAACAATTGTGTGTATTGAGCTGTACTGTATTGTACCCATTCTGCAATCTGTTAATACAATTTTCAATCAATCAATCAATCAATTCAATCAATCAATCAGCTAAGAGGATGCAGACCAGAAAAATAATTTCGTCTTGTTTACATAAGGGTCCTCCATTTTCAATTCATCAAGACAGTTAGGACATACATGACATACAAATATACGGTACTGTGTAAGAAAAAGAGATCATAAAAAAATATACATCCGAAGGGAAAGAAACTTATTTTGCCCTTAACCGGGCCAGTTTCTAATTGCAGCCACCGTAGGTGCTTTTTGAGAGCGTGGGGAAGGGTAGGGATTCACATTCATTTACGGCTGTGTGGGTAGGGCGTTCCACATTATTGTGGCATAATTGCAAAACGTGTTTAGTCCCTTGTTTGTGCCGAATCTGGGTTGAACGTGATTTGTGGAGCTCCCTCTGGTGGTGTGGTCGTGGACTTCACTGACCTTTAGGAAGTATTTCGACAGGTACATGGGTATCTTAGTGGTGTAGTGTATCTTGTAGACCAGGCCCATTGCAAGTTGCTGTACTCTGTCGTCTACTCTAAGCCATCCTAGGTCGTCAAAGTGGGCAGGGGTGAGGTGGGTTTTAGGAGTAAGGCCAAGCAGTAGCCTGACCAGTTTGTTTTGTGATGTTTGTAGCCTTGTTTTAGGGTCTTTGATGTGCTTTGGTACCATGAGGTGCAAGCATAGTCGTAGAACCCTTGAATGAGTGCTCCTAGAGTTAGAGTCGTCAAGGTATTCTTATTTACCAGAGAGGAGATCCTGTACAAAAATCTTGTTCGTTGGTTGACTTTTTTTTATTACATTGGTTGCCATTTTGTCACAGGAATGATTTGCCTCTAGGATGGAACCCAGGTAGGTAATATCATAATGATTTCATAATGAGAGAAAGAGATAATGAATGGATCTGATGAAGAGGATTAGTTGAGGGATTAAAGGGATACATTTCAAGGACGGACTGAACACACACAACAAACACAATGGACCTCATGACCAGTGTGGAGACCTTCCATAGATTTGTATTCATTCCCCAACTCTTTACTCCTAACCTTAACATTAGCAACTACATGCCTAACCCTAAATTAGCTCCTTTACCTTGTGGGGACATCTGGTCCCCTTAATGGTAGAAAAACAAGGACACACACACATAAATGCAGAGAGCAGGGTAGGACATTTAATTACATACATGCTTTTTGTTTTCTGTTAGAATTACTTAACTAATTTGGATGGAAAGAGGCGGCTGAGTGGCGCAGTGGGCAAGGCGCTCGCCACTAACGCAGGAGATGCTGGCATCGAGCCCAGCTCTCGGCGTTGCTACCGGCTTGGCCGGCCGTCATACTAACACAATTGGCAGTGTTAGAGGGTGGGAAAGCCGGTGGGTGGGGATTGGACGTTGTGGACAGCGACTCCTACAGGTCGGTTGGGTGAAACAGGAAGTATCGGGGCCTCCCACGCGTTACTCCTCGCCACTGAGAGTTCGAGCTGTTGCGGTGAAAAGATGCGACAGGCTGCCTCCTCGTGTACCGGAGGGGACACGTGATGCAAGGCTTCTATCCTCACTACAGCCGACCAGTGGGAGGCATAGTCTAGCAACGTTCAAGACAGGGGAGGGGAGAATTGGAATTGGAAAAATAGAAAGTAAGGAGAAAAAGTGGATAAAAATAATTTGGATGGAAAGTTCATATTTAATTGAAATAAATATACCTTCCAATACAGACTAAAATATTGCTTGGCCCTATTGCCAATATGGGAGCTTTCTAACCCCTGTCCCTCTCTCCCTGTCTCTCTGTGAGTGGATGTCTCGAGTGATAAGATAAGATAAGATTTTCCTTTATTGATCCCCTTGGGGAAATTATAGTATGTTGATATACAGGTATACAGCCAGCCCTGGTCCTGCCCCCGTTGGGCCTGTCAAGGTGGTGTGATCTTCCCTGCGCCGTCCTTGATGTGACCAACAGCGTCGCCTGCAGCGGCTGTTCTACCTCAAACCGGATCTGACCGGATCTTTTTATTTTGAAATGTTCTTGTTCTTATGTACTTTAGATGCTATTGCAACCATGTATGTACGTATGTACGTATGTATGTATGTATGTATGTATGTATGTATGTATGTATGTATGTATGTATGTATGTATGTATGTATGTATGTATGTATGTATGTATGTATGTATGTATGTATGTATGTATGTATGTATGTATGTATGTATGTATGTATGTATGTATGTATGTATGTATGTATATGTGTTTCATTACATGTAATATGGCCGCTACAACCTCTGAAAGACGTTGAACTATGTGCCTGTGCATCATTATGGTGACAAACATCCAGAGTGAATGAGCTGTGGCATTGTGCTTGGTTGATATTAGTTTAAAATACACTTGTAGACTGGGATAATTCTATGCAAATCCTATGTAATCCCATGTAAATGACTCACCAACCTAAAAATAAAAAGGCGTAATTCTTTATTTAATTTGATAAAGGTGTTGTTTTATTGTGTAGGCCAAAAACAACCAACCTCTGTGCAAAACAACTGATATTGACTTAAAATCTTTCCCTCTGTAAATTATACAAAATATGTGAATTACAAATGCATTATTATTTTCATTAAATCAAGGTTAAATTTAGATGAAACAAGTCATATGTCTGTAATATCTCTCGATACATCACCCAGCATTTGTTTGACTAATGATTTGAACCATTCCCATCCTTAGTCTCTCTCATTTCTCCATCTCTGTCTCACTTTCCGTTGTGTTGGAGCAGGTGTTCCACCTCCTTCATGAGGCGCAGGCAGAGCTCCTCCTGCCAGGGCAGAGCTCCACACTGTACAGACACAGGTAACCCCTCAGCTCCCGTCACAGCCTGCACACAAACACAAGGAGCCAGTCAATACCAACACAGCACCCAGTGACACTATCCAGGTTACTGGCTCCATCTACTGGTCAATAGAGACATGTGGATTTGGAAGAAGCCAAAGTAGAAGTTGTTTGACACTCCATCCTTACCTTTTTGAAAAGCGTGTCCCAGGGATCCTGAAAGTTTCCCTTGTAGTGCTTGAGTTCCTCCTCATCCTCTGCTGTCACCGTGGAGACGGGTACCACACCAGCAGGGAAGTTGAGCAGGTTGTAAAGCACAGTGTAGGAGACTGCACCTGAGAAAATATCTCTTTATATAAATAAATACATATTTAAACATATATTTTAGTTGACTGTATAAGGTTTTTCCACATTAATACATGTTTGCATTTGTTGCTTCTCAGAATACCACAATCTTCCTTTTGTGATAACAAAGACATTGAGAAAGTGAGTGAGTGAGTAAACATGAGGCTGCAGGGAACATACAGGTGAGCGTCCCACAGTAGTGGAGGTTGTAGGCTGGTCCCAGCATGGGGCAGAGCAGCACGTCCATCTCACACCTCCTCCACTCTGCTATCGTCTCATGGATGTAGTCCTGTCAGAATACACAGCTATATTACTGTCAAGACTTTTGGTTTATTTAATATAAGGATCAGATGTGTAAAGGGGTCTAAATAAGTTAACAGGAGTTAACAGGAGACTGCAACTCGAAACTGGCCCCTGTAAATGTCCGAACACAACCCCCTCCAATGTACAGTAAATTACCAAGTATGGTCTTGTCAATAATCCAATGTACAGTGTTGTTTGTACAGTTGTACAGTGTCCCCCACCCACCCCTCCTACCCACCCCCCCCCCCCCACCCACCCAACCACCTCCAATGTACAGTCCCCACCCACCCCTCCTACCCAACCCCCCCCCCCCACTCCTACCCAACCCCCCCCCCCCCCCCCCCCAACCACCTCCAATGTACAGTCCCACCCCCACCTACCCAATCCAATGTACAGTTTCTACGCCTAATGTATATACTCTTTTCTTTCTGGACTCTTTTTGTATCACAAATACAGTACTGTAATTGCAAATCTGGTATGTCATAAATGTATAGATGTAGCAGTACTGTCTATCTGTATGTCATGTATGTCATATATGTTACGATGAATTGGAAATGGGGGACCCTGGTGTAAACAAGACGAAAGTCTTTCTCTGGTCTGCATCCCCTTAACAATTGTATGTATTGAGCTGTACTGCACTGTACCCATTCTGCAATCTGTTAATAAAGTTTTCATTCATTCATTCATTCAGGTGTTTGTGATTGGGACTGAGCATGCGCAGTTCGCGCAGCTGCCTTTCAAATGGTGGCGGGCTGTCACTTCTCACTATAGCACTGACGGGATCACATCGCCCATTGGTAAGTGGACTTTATTAAGGGATTGCAATGTTAACTTGGCTGTGTCACATATGTACAATGTAATGTATCAAGTTGGCTGCTGGCTGCTAATGCAGCCTGCGGATAATATTTGCATAGTGCACGGTGTTACTGTTAGTGATGCTGGCTGAATGAATGAACGTTGTGTCTGAATGTTTGCCGCTAGCTTATGGCTAGGCTAACGCACCTCGCCGTAGGTTTGATTGATTGATTGAAAACTTTATTAACAGATTGCAGAATGGGTACAATACAGTACAGCTCAATACACACAATTGTTAAGGGGATGCAGACCAGAGAAAGACTTTCGTCTTGTTTCCACCAGGGTCCCCCATTTTCAATTCATCAGGACATATATGACATACATGACATACAGATAGTCAGTACTGCTACATCTATACATTTATGACATACCAGATTTGCAAATACAGTACTGTTTGTGATACAGAAGGAGTCAAGAAAAGGGAGTATATACATTTGACGTAGAAACTGTACATTGGAGGAGGTTGGGTGGGGGGGGTTGGGTACACTGGGATATTGACAACCATACTGGGTAATTTACATTGGAGGTGGTTGGGGGGGGGGGGGCACACTGTATAAACAAGCAAAACTGTACATTGAGGGGGGGGAGACTCTGTACAAACAAACAAAATTGTACATTGGACTATTGACAAAACCATACTAGGTAAATGACTGTACATTGGTGCAAAGCTGAACTAGTGTCCTGGTGGCTTTCCCGGTTTGTCACGGTGAGATTCATGTGGGGAACTTTGGTGTGAGCGTGTGTGTGCTTTGATGAGAACTGCTATCTTGTCCGTTGTGTGTGGGGAGCTTAGTGGCTCGTATCTCACGGAGGAGGAAGTAAACATTGCCATGCATTCTGGGAAATGAAGTCATTCTAGTTCTCCCTCCTCTCACCCACAATTAAAGGGGACATGACATACTGGTTTGATAGTGTATAGTGTAATGTATATATAAATATAAATTATATATATAATATAATATATAAAATGGATAGTGTATGTATATTTGATAGTGGTATTGATATATTAATATGTATATTGATATTAAGATTGATTGATTGGTATTGATATTAATATGTATTGTATATTAATATTGTGATTAATGTGTATGCACTGCATTTTGTTCTGTTTCACAGGTTTTTGACCTATGGTAAGCCTGTGGTCAACTGTGGGAATTATAAAGGTTGTATTGTGGAGAAAACATCTCAACTAGTTTGTTCAAATAAACAAACTCTAATGACTAACCATTGAGTCATCCATTGTGTGGTGCCTGTCAGCCCTTTCGGAGGGATTCAAATAGAACATTCTTGAAAGATCCGAACAATTACTGTTTTATTAAAATACAGAGCTATATTACTGTTTTAATTAAAATACAGAGCTATATTACCATGCTTTATTAAAATACAGAGCTATATTACCATGTTTTATTAAAATACAGAGCTATATTGTTTTATTAAAATACAGAGCTATATTACAGTTTTATTAAAATACACAGAGCTATATTACTGTTATACAGCACATGGGGAAAGTCACAAAAACAAAAAAACACGATTGAAATGAAAATGTCAAAAATCACGGGAGGGTTGTATACAGGGAAATACAACGACAAGAGGCTTCAACACACAGTCAATAAACAACATTACAAAAGGTAATATTATAGAGGATACTGTAGGGAAGATTCTTAGGGAAGATCTGATGCTGAATGAACGGAGAACCAGGCTTCTTGTAGTGCAGAGTGGATGAGTAGGAGCAGGTGTGGAATCTCCATCCATCAAAATATCCCTTCTGACCCATCAATGCATCCACGGAAATGCCCCCCCCCCCCCCCCCCCCCTACCTCACAGATCTCCTCACCCCAGAACCCTCCACCCGTAACCTTCGCTCCGCCGACACAAACCGCCTCCTTCCCCCCAGGACCAAGCTCCGCACCATGGGGGCGACCGGGCCTTCTGCTGGGCTGCTCCTTGCCTGTGGAACGCCCTCCCTGACCACCTCGGAGCACCATAGACCACTGCTTCCTTTAAAAGAGAACTTAAAACATACCTCTTCACGAAAGCCTTCCCTTAGTTTTAACCTTTTTATACATGCCTTGTGTGTTTTATCCCTTTTTTTTAATGCTTTTATGTCTTGTTTTTTAATTGCCTGTTTTTTAAAGTCTGTATTTACTCTGTAGCACTCTGAGATTTGGTTTCCAAATATAGAGTGCACTATAAATCAAATGTATTATTATTATTATTATTATCCATCAGCGTAATTCCTATCACCTGTGCCGATTGGCCGCCCGTAGAGCGCGCGACCAAAGTGCAGGGGGTGTGTGAAATAAGAATGGAGGGTTGAGCTGAAGTGCAGGGGGTGTGTGAAATAAGAATGGAGGGTTGAGCTGAAGTGCAGGGGGTGTGTGAAATAAGAATGGAGGGTTGAGCTGAAGTGCAGGGGGTGTGTGAAATAAGAATGGAGGGTTGAGCTGAAGTGCAGGGGGTGTGTGAAATAAGAATGGAGGGTTGAGCTGAAGTGCAGGGGGTGTGTGAAATAAGAATGGAGGGTTGAGCTGAAGTGCAGGGGGTGTGTGAAATAAGAATGGAGGCTTGAGCTGAAGTGCAGGGGGTGTGTGAAATAAGAATGGAGGCTTGAGCTGAAGTGCAGGGGGTGTGTGAAATAAGAATGGAGGCTTGAGCTGAACTGCAGGGGGTGTGTGAAGACGGTATAGCGGGTTGTGAAGGTGAAACCGTAACAATGGGACCCGGACTGGAGTGGATACACCTACCTCAGCCTGTTGGATGTGGGCTTGAGCCCACAGATTCCACAGAAAGATGCAGGGATACGGATACTGCCCCCGATATCAGAGCCCATGCCGAGCACAGAGCCTCCTGCCCCAATGAGAGCCCCCTCCCCACCGGACGACCCTCCGCAGGTCTTCTGGAGGTCGTGGGGGTTCAGCGTAGACCTGCCCATAGATGGGGTTGCTGCAGTCATAGCTGGAGAGAGATTAAACATACAAAGAAGTCACCTAATCGCATCAACTGCTCTTGTCTTGCCCAAAAAGGGATATTTCCCCCATTTGCCCCATGTATTTTTGCCAACTAAAGTGTTATTTATTTCCACCCATTGTTTTTGTCTGCTCTGTTGGGAACCTAATACAGACCGTCCAGGCTCAAATTCCTCAAATTGTTTAGAGTGACATAAAAACATGATAATCTGCTGAACAGGAACAGCATATACAAGCGTATATCATATACAAGAGGAGCCCAGATTTTAGGTCAATTTATACTTGCTGCAGCATCCAGTGTGCACACCATGGAGGTTCTGAAGGAGGGAAGAGGGGTCAGAAGATGTGGAACTGCAAACGTTGTGGACGCCCCGCAAAATAGAAACATAAAAAGGCCTTGCAACTGTGATGTCCACACCACAAACACTGCAGAGATCTTAAGTGACCACAGCGACCACAGCTAGGTTCAACCATGCTAGCCTAGTTAACTGGCACCATTATATGGCCACTACCGACCAGCAGGCACTTTCCACTGAGCTACGCACTGGGAACCCTCCGCTAACCAGCCCCACATCACAGCTAAAGTTAAATACCAGTCATAACCATTACACCACCTAACCAGCCGCACATCACAGCTAAAGTTAAATACCAGTCATAACCATTACACCACCTAACCAGCCCCACATCACAGCTAAAGTTAAATACCAGTCATAACCATTACACCACCTAACCAGCCCCACATCACAGCTAAAGTTAAATACCAGTCATAACCATTACACCACATCTTCACAGCTAAAGTTAAATACCAGTCATAACCATTACACCACCTAAATGGGATTCACATCAGGTAGTGAAGCAGGTATTTGATCAAGGAGTGAGTTTATACCACGGGGCTAGAATACTATACTGCCAGGTTTCAACCTGGTGACATTATCATAGGGTTCACATAGAAATCACCTTGGATCCATAGTTGTCTTTGATGCTTATAGGGACCCCATACAGGAGACCTTCCTTACGGGAGCCGACATGTTTCAGCTGGTCAAGACTCTCCAGCAAAATCTCTGTACAGCAGTTCAGTCGTTTATTCACGTCAATTGTCTGTTTAAAATTAAAAATTTAAAACAGAACGTAATGCTCATATTTGAACTTTCACAAAGACTGATGATTTTGATATCATGTTATACGAAAGAATCAAGATGACAACGGAACACTGCCTTTTTGATAGATGCTAAAACAATGTGGCTAAAGTATCACTTATAGACCCAGATCCCACTTCTTACAACAGACCTATTTTTTTGTGCCTAGTGCCACAGACCAGCCCTACTCAAGGTGAACCCATGAACAGACTGATTACAGGTCCTGAACAGTGAGAGAAGGGCATTACATTGAAGCTATAGTCGGAATTGAAAATGGGGGACCCTGATGTAAACAAGACGAAAGTCTTTCTCTGGTCTGCATCCCCTTAACAATTGTATGTATTGAGCTGTACTGTACTGTACCCATTCTGCAATCTGTTAATAAACTTTTCAATTTCAGTCTCAGTAGCTGTAGAATTAGAGCCTTGAATTCCATTATTGATGAATAGTACCAGTGTTATAGGATGCTGATTCAGAGAATCCCTCAGCATTCCGTTTGATATCAAAACCATGTGAAACTAACACTAAGTGGACATGAACATTACACTTTAATCTCTGGTGAAGTCACCCACTGTGTGGCAAGTTGGTGTTTCTTCCTCGCGTCCCTTATCAGTGTGGTCCTCCACAGACTGCCATCATGACAAGGGCGCCAAAAGACCTGTTGCTCCCGGTGCTTCTGTGGGCCTTTCTGATTATTGTTCCTCCGGTCCCTGCCTTGCTCTGTCATGCCCGTTTGTTACACTTGTTACACTGTGTTATATTACAGTACAGTATGTTATATTAACTTACATATTACACACCTGTCCTGTATATTGTCATGCACTTTACTCTTTACCTTTCACTCTGGTTAGATGCCAACTTGTTTTCGTTGTACTGTACTTGTCAATACATTTTAATCTAATCTAATAAATAAGAAAATGGACCAATCACTGGTAAAATGGTAACGCAATTGGATTCTGAGGTGTGTGTGTGTGGATCGTTTTTACGATTGTGGATTCTACTTTTGCGTTTGTTTATTTTTGATAGAAATCTACCCCCATATCGGAAGGCTTTGTTCTCATTTTAAATGCCGATGGAACAGTCTGTCCTCTCAGTCACCAACACACCCCTAATTACAAAAACTCATCCGATCTACATGAATCGCTCGAATGACATATTATTCTGGATTCCAAAACGCCGAAAGGTGACACGTTTGCATCCCTGCTGCTATATTAATAAAGTAATAAACAAGTAATAATGCATGAAGTGATAAACGTTGAGACAATTTAATGTAGGTCATGGGGGAGGATATAAATATGCAAGTAGTTTTGAGCATGGCCCACATACCTCTGTTGTTTAATAATAACTTGTGTGATGTTGGATAGTTTATTGATCTTACTTTTTCCATGTATGAATACAACACATCTGCAGGGCTCAGTGTTCCCTCCTTCAAACGCTTTGTCAACTCAGTCAGAGAAAGAGATATGATGGTAGGGCTGTCCGTCAATGGATGCTATGAGACAAGTAAGTTAGACAATGAGAAGTAAGTAAACATACTGTACCATCTATGACTGACAGCGTATTAAAAGCTGATTGTACAAACGTACCAAGTCTTTGAACTGATGGACGGCGTGCTCTGCCCGCAGCAGGGTTTCTGCTCTTCGGTTTCTTGCTTTCAGAATTCTCTCTCTTGCCCGTTGTTGTCCGAACCACTGCAGTAGTAAAACCAGAGAGCCTACCCCGCAGGCTGCCACTGTCACAATCACTGTCCAGTGCAGCTCGGCCCACGAAACAAGCTGCATTGTCCTTTCCATCTGATAACTCGTCAACTGAAGTTGGCATCCGATTCAGTTCCGATTCACCATCAGCTGTGACATACCGTCCGATAGTGCATTCATGAAACCTCGGAAATGTCACTGTCCAATACATAAATCGTATAACACATTGCATAAGAGCTGAACTTAATTGAAAACACATCACAGTTTGTATTGTTGTATTCATATCAAAATCTATTATAGGCTGCATAAAAAAGGTTGATTTCACAGATTTTCCCCATACAGATCACATACAGGTCTAGATCAAAAACTGCTAAACATACTTAGACTAATCAAACCTGGTCTAAATGAACAATTATGCCTAAAGACTCTTTGAAACCATGTTTCAGATTTGTGAAACTCTGGCAATGCCCCAGCAGTCATCTCCAGCACAGCCAGTTCCAGGGCCGTTGTCAGCAGTCAGCAAGCATTGCATTGCCATGCAATATGGGGATATGTGAAAGAGCCAACCCGAATGTTTTTTTTTTAATGTCATCACCATAACTGTAACTGAGGGGTACAATTCCCTGACTGTATTGTTAGATATGATACTTACTACCACTACCTCTTGTACTTTAGACTCTGGCCACCCAGTACTAGGTATAAATAATTATGATAAACACTCCCACCTGATGAAACGGATCCAACACAAATGTACCAAGTCGAAAGTCTGCGTTTAATAATAATACATAGCAAAAGGTATGTACAACGATCACTTAATTACATTTATGATTTGAAATAGTATGCACTTTTATGGCAAATGAGTATTCGTAGGTAGATCAATATCGAATGTCCAATCTCTGATTGCGCAGGAAGCAAATATACAACCTGGAATATTTAGGGAACAACAGCAACGACACCTGAATGATTATATAGCTGGATACACTAGGGGAAGGTTCCGACTGCTTGTAGGACAGCTGGAGGGGGGGGTAGAGTCTGGCTGTATCCCGTCTGGCCGAGGGTATCCTGGGAGAGCCCACAGTCGTGCGACCCGGTGCCCAGCGATCCTCGATCCACAGATGAAAGCAGTTGGACTCTCTGTGGCCGGCGTCCTCCGGTCCACGATGGAGAGACGTGAGGCGACCTCGTCGTGTAGAGCGTCTTCTCACCTGTCGTCCTCTCCGGGGGGGGTATTTCCAACACACCGCAGTGTTGGCCTTTATCCATAGAATAATCAAAGTACTCAAAGCATAATCCAAGCCGGGGAAGGCTAGCCGTCGTCGGTAGAATAATCCAATATACAGGTCCACTCGCTCTTTGGCCTGGAGCTCCTCGGGTGCAGCTTCACGTGGGGTCAACCACCCTGGATAAGCGTCCAGCTGATGCCCGAAACGATGGGGGTGCTGATTACTATAGAACTCTTACCGCACGAGGCACTACATATGAATAGACTATTATTAGCTTAATAGAATACGTCCAACTCGACGATATAGTGCCAAATATGACTATTCAAATATTAATATACACAATGTCTCAATGCCGATACTGGGCCGAATTGGCCTTACTGCCCACACGTGGTTCGCGGGGAGGCTTTTGCGTCTGTCACTCTGTTGGAGGGTAAGGAACTGGACTAAAAGAAAGCTCTACTTTAATAGCGCAGTATATATACGCACTATGAACAAATAGTACCATTAGTGGTGCGGTAGACATATTCCTACGCGGAACTAGGACTTGTCCATACATGTTGAGCGGTACGATTGAACCTGGTCTGAGGGGTATGGCGACCTGGCACCAAGGTCTCGTCCAATGGTAGAATGGAGACTATTATGGGATGTTCAGTAGACTAGAAGGGATATTCAATGCATATTGTACAAAGAATATACAAGGGATATCAGGGGATATACAAATACAATTAAATATATATATATAAATAAATATATATATTCGGTTTAATCTGATCCTTCAGAACAGCCGCACCCTAATTGGTCCCAACCCAATTAGTTAAGCAGAGACAGATTAACCGCACTGTCTACCACTCAAGGGTTCGCTGTAAGGGTCAGTCAACTCACAAAGTCATAGGGTCATGGTCATCATCGATTGTGTCTGGGAGTCGGGGCAGCTCCACGAGCCCCGCCACAGGACGGGTGCAAATGCGCCCCTGGACGAGCACTTCAGCTGCTCGGACCTTGCCGTCGGCACCGGTGATCACCCTGCTCACGCGGCCAGCCGGCCACATAGCTCTGGGCAGTGACTGGTCAACAATCATGACGACTGCTCCTTCCGTCAAATTGTCTCTCTCTTTTACCCACTTCTGGCGGGTCTGTAGAGACGGCAGGTAGTGCAGTAGGAAACTGCTCCAAAACTTGTCGGCTAATACTTGGCTGTACCTCCACATTCGTCGGCCGTTCGCTTCTTCAGGCCGGTACATTGTCTGGGGTAACGCGGGATCTAGCCGCCCCATCAGGAGGGTGTTGGGGGTGACTGGGTCGACATCTGCTACATCACTGGAGACGTAACCGAGGGGCTTTGAGTTCAATACTCCCTCAATCTCCGTGAGGACTGTCATTAGGACTTCTTCCGCCACAGTCTGGGCCCCAAGTACTGCGTACAGGGCTGTCTTTATAGAACGTACTTCTCGTTCCCAAGTTCCACCGAAGTGGGGTGCGTTTGGGGGGTTGAATTGGAAGTCAATCTGGGCTGGAGCGAGGTGGGTCTTAAGTTCTGGGCCCATAGCTTGGAAGCTCTCCCTCAGCTCTCTTTCTCCGCCTTTGAAGTTTGTCCCGTGATCGGACAATAATGTAGACGGTTTTCCTTTCCGTGATGTGAATCTTCGGAAGGCCATAAGGAATGAGTCTGCGCTCATGGTCGGAAGGAGCTCGATATGTATCGCTCTGGTGGTCATGCATTTGAATACAATACCCCACCGCTTCTCGGTGCCTCTTCCTTTCTTTATGTGCAGCGGGCCAAAACAGTCCATGCCTGTTGAGTGGAATGGCTTGTCGCCGAGTCGGAGGCGACATGGAGGTAGGTCAGCCATCCGTGGTATGCTGGGCTGCGCGCGCCACTTTCGGCAGTCTAGACAGGTTCGCTGGAAGCGTCGCACCGCCTCTCTTCCTTGAAGTATCCAGTAACGACGTCTGATTTCCGCGAAGACTCTCTCTGCTCCTGCGTGGTGTACATCCTCGTCGTATTTCTTTATAATCAGCTCTGTGACCTTGTGTCGGCTGTTCAATACGATCGGGTACTTAATGTCATCCGGTAAATTGGGGGCTCTCCGCAGGCGACCACCCACTCTGATGAGGGTATGTGTGTCACTCTCGGGGGCCAGATGAATCAATCTGCTGTCTGATGGGACGGGCTTTCCTCCCTGTAGACAGTCTAGTTCATCGGGGAACGAGTCTCTCTGGGCTCGTTGCAGTAGAAGCAGTTCTGCTTCCTCGTAGTCAGCTGCTGACATATCAGCGGGGGACTTAATCTCTGGGTGGTGCCGCAGGAATGTCCGTTGCTGCGCACTCTCTATGGTAATGCAATCGTCTATGTTGGGGTCTGCGGAGACAACAGTGCTCAATCCACAGAACATGGGTTTCTTATTCTCAGCCTCCTCGTCACTTGCTTCCCTCGGGGTGGGCGTGGGCCAATCTCCTTCCGGGAGCTTGAGGAATGCTGGTCCGTCACTGTAGATGTTATGACGGGTTAAGTCATCTAGGGACATTCCCCGGGTGATGACGTCAGCTGGGTTGTGTTTTGTATCAACATAGCGCCAGTTTGCTTCTCCGGTTAACTCTTGAATCTCAGTGACTCTGACTCCCACGAAGACTTTGTATTTGCATGAATCCGATTTGATCCAGGCGAGTACTGTCGTGGAATCTGACCACAGGATTGTTCTATGCACCGGAATGGTGAGCTCGCGTTGGATGAGCGTGGCTAGATGCGCTCCTGCGAGGGCTGCGCAGAGCTCTAGACGTGGGATAGACTGTTGCTTGCGTGGGGCTATTCTCGAGCGGGCGAGGATGAATGCTGTGTAGATCTCTCCCCCCTCTTCTTGGGCCCGCAAGTAGGCTACTGATCCGTAGGCGACCTCGGAGGCGTCACTGAAGACGTGTAGATCCATTTTACATGTCTCTGGCCTCACCGTGGGTGGGAAGTAGCTTCGGCGTATATTAACGCCTGGGAGTGAGTGGAGTTCCATCTCCCACTCTCTCCAGGTGGATGCAAGGTGTGCGGGAATGGGGTCGTCCCAGCCCTGGTCCTTGTCCCACAATGCTCGTACAATCATCTTTGCCCTGGTGGTGTACGGTAGTATACATCCTAACAGGTCATATTGTCGGGCGAGTGTTCTGTACACACTCCGTCTGGTGGTCGGTATTGCCGTCGACCTTCCCTGCTCCGTGGTCAGGGGTTTGTGTCTGTAGTGGAGCGAATCTGTTTTGAAGCGCCACACTAGTCCTAGTGTCATCTCTTGGGCTTCTCCTGGGATTGTGGCCATCCAGGTCTCGCTGCTCGCTGCCTTGTCCTCGGAGGAGAGGCTGCGCAGTACGTGTGGATCGCTGCTGGCCCACTGCCTGAGATCAAAGCCGCCTTTGATCAGGGAGGCGCGGAGTTTAAGTAGGAGAGCCTCGGCTTCTTCCTGGGTCGAAACGCTTTGTAGACAGTTATCTACGTAGAAGCTGTTCTTCACACTGTGTCGGACCTCTTCGTCCGCTGCTGGGTCCTCTGCGACATGTCTCTGTAGTGCAAATGTAGCACAGCATGGGCTGCATGTAGTTCCGAAAGGGAGGACTTCCCATTGGTAGATGGCTGGGTGCTCATCTCCTGGCCTCTCTCTCCATAGGAACCGCAACAGGGGCTTGTCCTCCTCTACTAATCTCACCTGCAGGAACATCCCTTTGATATCCCCGCTGATAGCCACCTTGTCCTGGCGGAAGCGGAGTAGTACGCCTAGTAGGGAGGGGCCGAGTGTAGGACCGGGCAATAGTTCTTTATTCAGATTTTGGGATCCGATCTGGTAGCTGCAGTTAAACACGATGCGGTCTTTGCCGTTGTGATGAACCTTGTGGTGGGGCACGTACCACGATTCAGTCGTCTGGTCGGCCTCTTTAATGTCAATCTTTGTGACGTGTCCCGCTGTGATGAGCTTCTCAATCTCAGCACGGTATACACTTTCTTGGGCGGGGTCCTTGGCTAAGCGCCGCTCTGTGTTTAGTAGGTACCGCTCTGTGGCGTCTTTCTTTGCGTGAAAGGTAGGCATCCCTTCCCGCCGCAGGAGTGGCGTGGCGTATCTCAACACGCCGCTGACTGGGACTCTCTTTGTTCCCGTCTCGAGGAGGTTAATGGCGTAGATGTCGTCTTTAGAGCGAATGTCTTTCTTTTCGTTCTTAAAGGGCATTTGTTCTAAGGTCCATAGCCTCTCTACATGCTGCAGGAGTGCGGTGTCTCCCTCTGTGACTCGGGAGTGGAGACAGCTAGTGGCTGTGGTTCGGTTGAGAGATTTGGCGAGTGGGCCTTGGAGAGTCCATCCTAGGCGGGTCTCGACTGCTGCAGGACAGCCTCTGGGTCCGGTATGAACCCGGTCTATCGGGACAATGAGGTCTGCGTGGTCGGAGCCTATCAACAGTGTCGGGGTAGCACCGTCTATGAGTGGGATCGGTAGCTTGCGTAGATGTACATATTTCTCCATCAGCTTGGCTACGGGGTATGTGTACCGCGAGAGTCCTATTTCTTGGCTGGTGAAAGCGTCTGTAATCCTGTACCGTCGCTCGGGCTGGCCGCTTGCTGCGATAGAGAATGAGACATTCTCGCCCTTTATCGTTTTCAAATCTCTTCTTATTGTCCGAATTGTCATTTGGTTTTCGCTCCCCCGCAGCCCTAGCTGGGCCGCAGCGGACGCGAGCAGAAGGGTCTTCTCTGACCCGTCATCAAGGACGGCGTAAGTGTCCATGACTTTATTCTGGTAGCTCAATGTCACACGGACTACCTTTAAGAGCACTCTGGCTCCGCTGCTGCTGGCGGGGTCGATGTACATGACGCTTGCTTTGCTGCTTGATGGTGCGGGTGGAGGCCGCCGTCTGTTACTGTCGTGGAGTATGTCCAGATGGGCTCCATCGCACCGACTGCACTTTTTCTTTAAGCGGCATTCGGCTGCCATGTGTGATCGCGCACAGCGAAAACAGCGTCTGTTGGACTTTATCCATTGACTCGCTTCCTCCGCATTCATCTTGGGGAATGAGTCACATTGTGACAGCCAGTGTTCTTTCTCACAGTAGGGGCACACTATCTTCCACTTCTCCTTTCTTGAGGGGGTACTGTGGCTCCTACTGCTTGGCACTGACTCCGATTGGTGCATGACAGTCACCGATCTTCTTCCATCATTTAGTCTCCTGGTTCCTTCTCTGGAGCCAGGGGTGCTCCGTCCGAATGTATCTAGCCGTAAGCTGCTGACTTCTCTCGCCAGGAAGTCGGCTAGATCGAGGAGGTTCGGTTCGGGGCCATTAGGGTCTCGGTGGTCTCTCTGCCGCCTAAAGCGCTCCTGTCGGGCGGGCGGTAGCTTCTCCAAGATCCTCTCTACATTTGAGTTGGCGTATAGTTCATGCCTACCCTTTTCCCTCTGCGCTCCCAGCATCCCTACCAGGGACTGCACTCTGATGGACAGGTCGTCCAGTGCTCGATTGTCTGTTGCTGGGGGTAGGCGGTCGATGTGCCTGATCTCCTGGATCACGTAATCCCATATACGTCCATATCTCTGGTCCAACGCTACCAGCGCTGCGGTGTATGGGGTCGTGGAAGTGGCGTAGGCGAGCGCTATGTTGTGCGCGCGGGGTACCTTTAAATGCTTCAGTAGTATCGCGTATTTATGGCGTTCATCAATGACATCCACCAACATTGTCTCCAGACACATGCGGAGCTCCGTATACTGGGCCCGGTTCTCCTGGGTGAAGTCTGGTACCATAGGTGTGCCAATGTATGACGCGGATTGTTGATACATCGGCGAGCGTTGGGGGAGAGGCCTCCTAGGCGAGTCTCCTCCTGCTCCTTGGCGTGGGCTGGTACCGGCTGTGTACCATGGCCCGCTGGTCCAGGTGCTGTTCCTCGGTGCGGGTCGTGCGTCGTGCTCACCCGTGAATAGCGTCGGGGGTCTGTAGCGCAGCTCCGCGGGGGTATAGCCTGGGCTGTACTGGACCTCCTGGTCCGGTAGAGTACTGTGCTGTCGTCGGGCGTGGTTCTCCTCCTCTTCCTCTTCGTCTTCCGTTAGGTCATCCAGGGCTTGTAGTCTCTGATTTAGCCTCTCCGCAGTGTATGCTGCTCCTTCCCGGTGGCTGGGTCTCGCTTGGACCGGTTGGGGAAGGGGGTCTGCGGGGGGTATAAACCTCGTCTGTTGGTCAAGTTCAGGGTCGCTTACTCGGCTAGGGGATGCCGCCCTGGAGTGATGTCTAGACGAGTTCCTGGAGCCTCTGGTGGAGGGAGGGGGTGTTGTCCTTCTGATCAGCTGTTCTATTAGTTGCGCTTGTGCTCTGTCGCGCTCGGCTTCGCGCTTGGTGAGATCCGATTCTCTCTGGGCACCGGTGGCGGCGCGCTGGGCGTCGGCCCGGTCTCTTGCCATATTCTCTTCCATCTGAATGCGTCTTATTTCCAGGCGTATGTGCTCTTCTTCGCTCCGTTGCTGTATCTGCAATCGATCGCGTTCACCCTGGAGTCTATCGCATTCAGTAGAGGCTTTCAGGCTGACGAGGAATGCCTGCTGTAGTGTCCTCTCTGCCTCGCTGGGAGAAGACGGTTGTATAGGGGAGCCGTCCCTTGGGGTACTCCGTGCGGAGTCTTGGAGCTCTATCTCCACGGTGCTCTCCTCATCTTCTTCCGTGCCGAGTTCTCTCTCGGTAGTGTTGTCTACCTCCCGGGACTCGTCGGGGACTACTTCTTCGGTATTGGCGGGGTGTAAAGTCATGTCTGGTTCCCCCTGGTCCCCACCGTGAGCTGGGTCAGTTACGTTAGAACCCATAGGGGCCTCTATGGTCGGGGTAGCCTGGTCGTTAGGGTTAGACATAATTTTACTTTCTAGTTTTACCGCGTTTACTGTTGGTAGAAGACTAGGTTGTTGACTGACAGCGTAAGCCTCTAAGTACTGAGGGAGCTGTCGTTTGCGCCGCGGGCGTTGTTGGTTAGGAGGATCGTTTCGTGGAGTGTTCATCATAGGCCATTTTAATATTAATAACACTATATTAATATTACACTGATTACCATCCGGCTCGAAGGACCAATTGTAACTGAGGGGTATAATTCCCTGACTGTATTGTTAGATATGATACTTACTACCACTACCTCTTGTACTTTAGACTCTGGCCACCCAGTACTAGGTATAAATAATTATGATAAACACTCCCACCTGATGAAACGGATCCAACACAAATGTACCAAGTCGAAAGTCTGCGTTTAATAATAATACATAGCAAAAGGTATGTACAACGATCACTTAATTACATTTATGATTTGAAATAGTATGCACTTTTATGGCAAATGAGTATTCGTAGGTAGATCAATATCGAATGTCCAATCTCTGATTGCGCAGGAAGCAAATATACAACCTGGAATATTTAGGGAACAACAGCAACGACACCTGAATGATTATATAGCTGGATACACTAGGGGAAGGTTCCGACTGCTTGTAGGACAGCTGGAGGGGGGGGTAGAGTCTGGCTGTATCCCGTCTGGCCGAGGGTATCCTGGGAGAGCCCACAGTCGTGCGACCCGGTGCCCAGCGATCCTCGATCCACAGATGAAAGCAGTTGGACTCTCTGTGGCCGGCGTCCTCCGGTCCACGATGGAGAGACGTGAGGCGACCTCGTCGTGTAGAGCGTCTTCTCACCTGTCGTCCTCTCCGGGGGGGGTATTTCCAACACACCGCAGTGTTGGCCTTTATCCATAGAATAATCAAAGTACTCAAAGCATAATCCAAGCCGGGGAAGGCTAGCCGTCGTCGGTAGAATAATCCAATATACAGGTCCACTCGCTCTTTGGCCTGGAGCTCCTCGGGTGCAGCTTCACGTGGGGTCAACCACCCTGGATAAGCGTCCAGCTGATGCCCGAAACGATGGGGGTGCTGATTACTATAGAACTCTTACCGCACGAGGCACTACATATGAATAGACTATTATTAGCTTAATAGAATACGTCCAACTCGACGATATAGTGCCAAATATGACTATTCAAATATTAATATACACAATGTCTCAATGCCGATACTGGGCCGAATTGGCCTTACTGCCCACACGTGGTTCGCGGGGAGGCTTTTGCGTCTGTCACTCTGTTGGAGGGTAAGGAACTGGACTAAAAGAAAGCTCTACTTTAATAGCGCAGTATATATACGCACTATGAACAAATAGTACCATTAGTGGTGCGGTAGACATATTCCTACGCGGAACTAGGACTTGTCCATACATGTTGAGCGGTACGATTGAACCTGGTCTGAGGGGTATGGCGACCTGGCACCAAGGTCTCGTCCAATGGTAGAATGGAGACTATTATGGGATGTTCAGTAGACTAGAAGGGATATTCAATGCATATTGTACAAAGAATATACAAGGGATATCAGGGGATATACAAATACAATTAAATATATATATATAAATAAATATATATATTCGGTTTAATCTGATCCTTCAGAACAATAACATTATTATTACTATTTTGAACATTATAAGTTCAAAATATCCAAATGATGTTATCTGATACTTGTAGTGGCTGCATCAATGTGGAAGGGAATTCTAGCACTAGGACCTAGGCAAGGAAAGGTCTCATGTAGTCTAGCACTAGGACCTAGACAAGGAAAGGTCTCATGTAGTCTAGCACTAGGACCTAGACAAGGAAAGGTCTCATGTAGTCTAGCACTAGGACCTAGACAAGGAAAGGTCTCATGTAGTCTAGCACTAGGAAGCAAGGAAATGTCTCATGTAGTCTAGCACTAGGACCTAGACAAGGAAAGGTCTCATGTAGTCTAGCACTAGGAAGCAAGGAAAGGTCTCATGTAGTCTAGCACTAGGACCTAGACAAGGAAATGTCTCATGTAGTCTAGCACTAGGACCTAGGCAAGGAAAGGTAACATGGTCTACCACTAGGACCTAGGCAAGGAAAGGTAACATGGTCTACCACTAGGACCTAGGCAAGGGAAGGTAACATGGTCTACCACTAGGACCTAGGCAAGGGAAGGTAACATGGTCTAGCACTAGGACCTATAGGCAAGGGAAGGTAACATGGTCTAGCACTAGGACCTATAGGCAAGGGGCTGGGTGTATAAACAGGGTTGGTAAGCCTGGGCCTTTCTTCCAGACATACCTTGGCATCAGCCAAGAAACAAGATGTCAGTCATCTGCATGTCTCCGACTGGAGGAGGGGACTGTGATCCAGTCGAGCACGTTTTTTTATTATCAAAAACACTAACGTTACTAGAGGAGCCAACCGCTGCTTTCCCAGACCTATTAGGTTTCAGTGAGCCTTTAATAAATCATTTGAATGGGTCGTTTTCTGTTTGATTTTCCTTGTGGGGCTTTTTGCTGTGTGGGACGGGTTGGGTGGTAGAGTAGCCGCCTTGCTTTATTGTGTGGTTTGAGTCACGTTAGTTTGCTGTGAGTAGGTAAATCTGAGTGTTGTAGAATAATTTTGATTTTGTTTTAATTGGTCTGTGCGTAGTGGTGGTTTATTTAAAATGTCCCTACATATTTTGACAATTTTATTTTAATTTTTTTTACACATAACTCTACACCCCCCGCCATGATAGTACAGTCTAGCACCACATGGTTTATTTTCTTTGGTTGCTCATTTATGGTTTATTTAACTGATTTACTCACCTCAACTGACACGACTCACCTCAAAAGAACTCCCAAATTGACTTGTATTGTGAGCTCTGGTGACTTGTTGTCTTTATGTACAGGCCATGCTGTGCTGCTCTGGGCTGTGCTGCTGCTGTCTACAATATATTACCCGATACTAAAGACCATCATCAGCTTAAACTTACATTGATGACTGACCTAACCTAACAGAGACCATGGACACCAGTCCTACACCAGGCCAAGTTAGTCCAGTACTAACCTAACAGAGACCATGGACACCAGTCCTACACCAGGCCAAGTTAGTCCAGTACTAACCTAACAGAAACCATGGACACCAGTCCTACACCAGGCCAAGTTAGTCCAGTACTAACCTAACAGAAACCATGGACACCACAGCCTGCACCAGGCCAAGTTAGTCCAGTACTAACCTAACAGAGACCATGGACACCACAGCCTGCACCAGGTCAAGTTAGTCCAGTACTAACCTAACAGAGACCATGGACACCACAGCCTGCACCAGGCCAAGTTAGTCCAGTACTAACCTAACAGAGACCATGGACACCACAGCCTGCACCAGGCCAAGTTAGTCCAGTACTAACCTAACAGAGACCATGGACACCACAGCCTGCACCAGGCCAAGTTAGTCCAGTACTAACCTAACAGAGACCATGGACACCACAGCCTGCACCAGGCCAAGTTAGTCCATTACTAACATAACAGAGACCATGGACACCAGTCTGTCCTGCACCAGGTCAAGTTAGTCCATTACTAACCTAACAGAGACCATGGACACCAGTCTGTCCTGCACCAGGTCAAGTTAGTCCATTACTAACCTAACAGAGACCATGGACACCAGTCTGTCCTACACCAGGTCAAGTTAGTCCAGTACTAACCTAACAGAGACCATGGACACCGGTCTGTCTTGCACCAGGCCAGTCCATTACAATAAACCTTAGCACAATGCTGAAAACTACCCAGTTCCATGGCCTGCAGTTAAAACTACCCAGAAATTATCATCATGTCATTTATTGCCAGACATTTCCCAATGTGACTTATCCAGATAACTTCAACAACACTACAGGCTCTGTGGAGCATGTAGATGATGGCGTCCTCCACCCCAGTGTTTGCCTGGTATGTAAACTGCAGGGAGTCACTCACTGCTGCAGGACCAGCCTCTCAAAGGTCTTCATGATGTGTGACGTCAGAGCAACAGGCCTGTGGTCACAGAGGGCACATGGGCACTGGGACAATGCAGGAGGAAATACCTGGCATGAATAATTCAGGTGACAGTAGCCTAGGTAGGTGGTGCATAATTCATTATAGGACAGTGAACCAGAAAACATAGTATTTCATAACATGTGTGCAACAAAACAAGATGGAGATCACAACAGCTGACCGCCTGAAGACCTGCCTTAGGCAACATAAAGGAGTGGATGTCACAAAACCACCTACAGTTAAATGAGAGCAAGGGGGAGATCATTCTGTTTGGCACCCCCACCTAAGTCACTCAGAGCTCCAGAAACATGGAAAGCCTCTCCTCCTGGGTGAAACCCAATGTGAGAAACCTTGGAGTCTTATTTGACTCAGATCTCAATTTCAACCAGCAAGTAAGATCAGTGGTACAGTCCTGTTTCTTCCAACGGCGCATCATTTAACAAATCAAGTCCTTCCTCTCCCCCAGCGACCTTCAGAAAGTCATCATCATGCTCATTTTCTCACGACTGGACTACTGCAATTCTCTCTACTCTGGTCTTCCGGACAAAACCATCTTCCCCCTCCAGCGCGTTCAAAATGCTGCTGCCAGGCTGGTCTCAGGCACCAGAATGAGGGACCACATCTCCCTAGTCCTTGTCTCTCTCCATTGGCTCCCAGTGAGGAAGAGAATCAAATTCAAAACCATGCTATTCACTTACAAAGTCCTCAATGGTCTCGCTCCAGCCTACTCTTGGTCCAACCCGTCAGCTCCAGGTCCCTCAGATCGAATGACCAACTATGTCTGAGGGTCCCGCGGGCCAAACTGGTGACAAAAGGTTTCCGGGCCTTTGCAGTGATGGCGCCGACACCTGTGGAATAAGCTCCCTCTCAACATCAAGTCTGCCAACACCGTACAGACATTCAAGGCCTTGCTTAAAACCCACCTTTTCGCTCTGGATGATCACGGAGTTACTTTGCTGTTGTGTTGTGTGTCTGAGGTGTACTTATGTTCTCTGTCTGTCCGTCTGCCTGGTTCCCTGTCTCCATTGTCCTGTCCATTTATTCATGTTCTTTTCCCCCCGGACCAATGTAAAAATTGTCTGGGGGGTGCATTATAAATGAAAATATCATATCATATTATATATATTACAATATATATATAATATATATAATCCCCAGAGAGAGAGGAATTCAACATGAGAATTCCTAATGACATGGAAAGATGATACCCAACCTACCAGTCAGCCCATGTTACCCCACTTCTTAGAGAGCTGCACTGGCTTCCCATCGCTGCACGAATCTGCCTCAAGGTTCTTGAGCTGGCATACCATGCAGCGAGGGGAACAGCTCCCTCCTATCTCCAGTCAATGGTCTCTAACTACACACCCTCAAGACCTCTACATTCTGCATCTTCTGGCCGACTCACACACTCCTATGCAAGCCGGCTATTCTTGGTCCTTGCTCCACAATGGTGGAACAAACTTCCCAGCAGTCAGGATAGCCGAAACCCAACAATTTTCCATTGTCGACTAAAAACACACTTCTTCAATCAATATCTGAAATAAATAACTTATAATAACTAGTATGCACTTACCCTTAGCTGCCAGAGTTGTACCCTTCCTGGAGACCTGTTGTACAGAACTTGTAAGTCGCTTTGGATAAAAGCATCAGCTAAATTACTAAATGTAAATGCAAAATGTGGAGTGCTTCAGGAGTTTATGGAAAAAGGCTTATTGAGAACTTCTCAGGACGATGAGGAACTTTTTCGTACTCTTAGCACGAAAATTGATTTCCAAGGTTTTTATGTACATTTTAATGTGCAGGATTTTATGAATAATGGATTTGTCGATTGAAGGTAACTAGCTTTGTTTATTATTCTAATAGCTCTTTTCTGTAGTTTAATAATAGGATCTATATTTTTTTTTTTTTTTTTGATCAAATTTTTTTATTGACATTCTCACAAAACAAGACAACACATTAAACACAATCACAATACATAGAACTTCACAAGAAAATAACAAAAACAATAATAATAATGACTAACAATTATACAGACAAGAGAAAAGAAACCAGAGTTCAACCTACTAAATTAATTCCAAGGGGTACTATCTAATAAATGGTCTTTCCCAGTGTTCAGTCCCGATTCCCGGCCGTGTGACCCCATATTAATAAAACGTACATCTCCAATCCACCACAAGGACCATTTTTTGGGGGAACACGACCTGAAACCAGAGCAATGAACCTTCATGAAAAAACAAAAACCTTTAGGTGTTCCATAGACTCACAGAGACCGTGTAAAAGTGGCCAAACAGTGAAGAACTAGTTAAATAGCTGCCCCCCCCATAATATCCCCAGCTAAACTCAAGATGACAAGACAAGGGACAAGACAGACAAAAACATTTCCTCCTCCCCCTCCCAAGAGACCGCCGGACTCACCCGAACACGCACCCCAACCCCGCTCAGCCGCACACTGCGGTCTTTACCTTCTCAGCTGCTGCGAACCACGGGTCAATTCCAGCCTGCCCCACCCCAATCACCCGGGCTGTGGATATCTCAAGATAAATCACATCCAATAGAGTTAGGGACCAGTTAATCATTGTAAGCTTCTCAGGCTCCTTCCATCTCATTGCTATTAGCTTCTTCGCTGCTGTGACGCCCGCTAGGACAACCCTTTTCAGTTGTACTGACGCGGGTAGTGTCGTTATATCGTTCAGGAGTAGCGTAACAGCTGTGAATGGGATAGTTAAGCCACACAGATCTGAAAGTTTGTCCGTTATTGACCTCCAGAAGCGGGCCACTGGTGGGCAATCCCAATACATATGCATATAAGTGCCTGTGGCCTTTTGAGAGCACAAAGTGCACCGAGAGTCGGTTATCAGTCCCATAGCAAATAGCTTCCTAGGTGTAAGATAGGTCCTATGAATATAATTAAAATTAATTTGCTGGTGATTGGGGTTGCGGGAAGATAATGCCACATTTGCCCAAACATCATCCCAGTCAAACTCGGGGTCCAACTCCGGGATATCCACACGCCAGATTGTATCCAATGATAAATTTTTATACGTGGATTGAATTAAGAGCGTATAAAAGTCGGAGACAAACCCTCTGGATGTCGTCCTGTCCACTATGAGCCTGAGGAAGGGGTGTGGGTGCAAGGCTTGAGCCCACGGTACGCCATGCGCCCTCAGTGCTGACCTTAGTTGAAGGTAAAGAAAGAAGGACTCGCCGGGAAGATCATAAAATTCTCTTAAGTCCTGAAACGCACGGAGGCCGTTCTTATCATAAATATCCTCCAGAGTATGCACTCCCCTCCTTTGCCATTGAGGAATATTAACCGGCTTGTGTCCAACAAGTAATTGCTGGTTATTAAAAATTGGAGAGTCCAGGTGCCAAGGGCATTTAACCCCACACGACCTCTGTACATTACGCCACGTTTGGATCACGTGAGTTATGATCGGTCCATACCTCAGCCGGCATTTCGCAATAGAGACAGTGGAGTACACTACATCCTGCAATCTTAGCGGAGACACCGCCGCCGCTTCTAAGGAGCGCCACGATACAGCCTCTACAGGGTCTAGCCAGCACATCAGAGGTCTCAGTGAAAAGGACCAGAAATAAAGTTTAAAATCAGGGATTGCGAGGCCCCCATCTTGTTTCCTACGTTGAGTAGTAGCCCTTTTGATTCTCGGGCGTTTGTTATTCCAGACAAACTTAGATACCATCGATTGTACCTTGCGCCAGTGGTCTATTGGAGGGGGCAGGGGGAGCATTGAGCTAATAAAATTTATCCTAGGCAGGATGTTCATTTTGATTATGGAAGCCCGGGCTTGTAAGGAGTTAGGAAGGGACGACCACCTGTCTAGATCCTGGCGTATTTTATCATAAGTACCCGTGAAGTTGTACTTAGTAGTTTGGTTCAGCGTGGGGAATATCTCTATGCCCAGGTATTTAAAATGTTCTACTATGGGGATATCAGCTGGTAGTCGTACCGCCTTGGCCAGTTCATTAAGAGGTAGGCAGGCTGATTTGTTCCAGTTAATCTTAAAACCTGACAATTTACCAAAGTCGTCGATTATCCTCAATAATTTTGTGGCCGACCGGGAGGGGTCGTCCATGAAAATCAGCAGGTCATCCGCATAGAGAGCAATTTTGTGTGGAGTATTGTTGACCATTATGGGGACGATGTCCTCCGATTGCCTAATAAATTGGGCCAAAGGTTCGAGGGAAAGCGCGAACAGTCCCGGGCTCAGAGGGCAACCCTGTCTAGAAGATCTGGAGACTGGAAAGAGTGTGGAACAGTTTTTGCCTGTCAGTATCATCGCAGACGGCGAGGCATACAGGACTTTAATCATATGAATAAAACTCTTTCCAAGACCCATGACCTCAAGTACCTTCCACAGGTATGACCACTCAAGTCTGTCAAACGCCTTCATGGCATCCAAAGACAGAACTGTGGATGGAGTTGTATTGTCTTTACTGTTATCGATTACATGCAACAGCCTCCTAAGATTATCTGCAGCCAGACGCCCCGGGATAAAACCAGTTTGATCGCAGTGTACCAATACAGACATAAATCTCTGCAGGCGACGGGCCAGCACCTTGGCAAACACCTTTAAATCGGCCCCGAGAAGACTCAAGGGTCTATAGCTACCACAATCATTGGGATCTTTGTCCTTTTTGAGAAGTAAAGAAATCAACGCCATATTGACATCTCTTGAGAACTCCCCTTGTTCGATAGCGTAATTGATCATATCGAGCATCAATGGACCCAGTTGGTCCCAGAAAGCTAAATACACTTCGGGTGGAATACCATCCCAGCCTGGCGCCTTACCCCTCTGCATTTCAACAATAGTCTCCCTCAATTCTACGAGAGTAATCGGTCTCCCCAGTTCCTTGGCCTCTTCCTCAGAAATGTGGGGTATCTCAAGCCCGCCAATGAACGATTCAAATCTAGAGTCATCCAGATTACCCTCTGAGCTATATAACTGTGAGTAAAACTCTTTAAAAGTGTCATTGATCTTTTTCGAATCAGTAGTGACTGCACCCTGGCTCGTCCTAATCGAGGGGATATCTGAGAAATGATCATTTGAGCGTATTTTCATTGCCAATAGATGGCTAGGTCTGGAGCCGTGAAAATAGTAATTTTGTCTTGTCCTATGTATCAAAAACTCAGACTGTTGTTTAAGTATGGAGTTTATTTCTTTTTTGACTATCTTACGTTGTGTGTTTAGTCGCTCATTATAGTCAGTTTGCAAGGATGCGTATAGGTCCGCATATAATGATTCCAGTCCTTCTAGCTTTTTTGACCGGGATTTTCGCAAATTGGAGGCAAATAGTGTGACATGACCCCTGATGAATCCTTTCAATGCGTTCCACAGGACCCTAGGGTCTTCTACTGTGCCAACGTTGATCTGCAAAAATTCAGCTAGTTTACTCCTGAACTCAGAACAGAAGTCATCGTTCTTTAGCAAGGTCGAATTAAAACGCCATCTGGGGGCTCTTGCGGAGAGCCTGCCAAAGGTTGCCGTAAGGAAAATCCCCTTGTGGTCTGAGAGAGCCAAGGGAACCAATGAGACATCGAAACTATCAAACATATTAGGGGACGCGAATGCATAGTCAATTCTAGAGAAGCTTTTGTGTCTGGCTGACAGGTGAGAGTAATCTCTGAGGGTGGGGTTGCATAAGCGCCAGAGGTCTGTGAGCCCCGTGTCTTTGGCCCACATCCTGAGGGCCTCAGAGGCCCGTTTCTGGTCGCTCGTTTCAGAGGGCCCGGACCTATCCATCTCCGCATCCCAGCACGCATTAAAATCGCCACCCACAATGAGAGCGTATCCATTAAGTTCCAACATATTCTTCGTGATTGTATTATAGAACGCTGAATCAAATGTGTTAGGAGCATACAATGCTATTATAGCCATCTTCCTATGCAAGAATTCAACTTTTGCTATAGTAATCCTTCCCTCCGTGTCCGACCATACATCCAAGATTTTGATATCAAGGTTACGTCTTGTAACTATGACTACTCCTTTCGTCTTATCATCGGCTGAGGATGAGGAGATAACGTGATATTGCCGATTTGCCAGTCTTGACACGTCACCTACCATTAAATGCGTCTCACTAAGGAGAGCAAAGTCAATATTTCTCCTCTTCAATAGCCAAAGGACACTGGCACGCTTGTGTGGGGCGTTAAGCCCTCCTGCGTTCCAAATTAAAATATTCAATTTAGCCATGGTCGAGCTTGTATAAGTGCGTAGAGAACATACCCGTGCAGCCAGGCTGAGTACAGAGGTGCCGATCCCGGCGGGCCCGGACGGTCAATCCCAGGAGTTCAGAGGAGGAACACTTACACATATATAAGACAACAGTACATAGAACACATAAAAATACCACCCCAGCTACAGCCCCCCCTCCTTCTACTCTAAACCCTAACCCACCCGTCCTACTATAAGTTCCTCTATACCCACTCTCCAATCCCCACCCTATGCCCCATCCACTGAGGATGGTCATCTTCCTATCACTTCCCACTAGAGACATGGATCAATAAGACGCTTCCCACTCCCACCCCCCTCTAGATAAACCCCTAAGTAAACCCCCACTAGTCCAATAAACACAATAATAATCAAATAAAATTCAATAAAGATATCGGTCGAAAACCACCTGAGCCCTGGCCCCAACATGAGACAACCATAATGGTAAAAATAGCCATTATTAAATAATAACTCCGCATCAACCTGCAGCCCTCTATTTCCGAATCTGCGCTTCAACATCACATTGTTATAGCCCAAAAAGGTATAGGAAAATTCAATACAAAATTAAATTAAAGCATCCCAGCCGATAGTCTAAGGCAGGTTCGGGTCACAGGTTAATTGTGCAAAATTGTGTGAACAGTGTCAATTAAACAATGACAAAAAAAAAAAAAAAAAAGGAGGAAGGGAAAAAAAAGGGGTTATGGTCAAAGTGCACCCCTTTAGCCGTCCCTCTGATCAGGCACAACGGCTGAAATGACCTAACCTATGTAAGAATAGAATTAAACACAATCATTCATTAATCAATCCGGGGATGGTAATAGGCAACACCTGACACCACCTGTCATCATACATTGTTTCAATAAAGATATCGGTCGGAGCAGTTAGTCCAAGGTAGGATCGAATCACAGTTAAATTGCTCATTCAAATGCCCTTAAAACAGCGACACTAATTATTATACAATTACTCAGCATCAACCCTGTAACCAACTACCTTGGAGTCTGCATATTAATGTCGCAACGTTATAGCATAAGTGGATCACGGAAAATTCAAAACACATTTAAGGCAGATTAGCAGTTAGTCCAAGGTAGGATCGGATCACAGTTAAATTGCTCATTCAAATGCCATTGAAACAGCGACAATAATTATTATATAATTACTCAGCATCAACCTGTAACCATCTACCTTGGAGTCTGCATATTAATGTATCAACGTTATAGCATAAGTGCCTCACGGAAAATTCAAAACAAAATTAAGGCGAGTCAGCAGTTAGTCCAAGGTAGAACCGGATCACATTTAAATCGCGCATATAGATGACATAAAAACAGCGACAATAGGAAAGAAAAAAGAAAGGAAGAGAGGGTAATGGCTAGAGTGCAAGCCATATAACCATATAGCCATGAAGTGCAAGCCATACCCGACCCAACCTGTTATCAAATATTGTATATGCATATTCAACCGACCTTGGCATCTACTTTGGATCACCAAAGCTCAAAACAACCTGGATATAAAAATAAAAAGCATACCAGAAGTTAGTTAGGGACTCGGTCACTCTTGAACTGTGCAAACCAATGTCCCTTTGGGCAGCAACAGCAACCAAAATACGTAACCATTAACGAATGTCTCAGCGCAGACCATAGTCGAAGCCCGCTGGCTAGCCCGAGGCTAGCGCGTAAGCTAGTGACGAATCCGGATAGCACGTTAGCCTACTATGTACATTGTTCAGCTAGCTCGTTAGCTTCCAAAGAGGCGATACACAAGTACGACCATGAGGTCAGCTTTAGCAAGTAACAGAAGTCATTGGGAAGCCCCGCTAGTTGGATGGGCAGAGGACAGTTAGCATGTCTGGGCATGACAGCAAGTGTTTGTGAATAGTCGACCTAATCAATGTATATAGGCCCAAACCGCCAAGTCACTCACCCTCCATAGATATCAAGCAACAGACTCGGGTGTCTCCGCGAGATATTCCTTCGCTTTAGCCAACGACCAAAACAACCGCTGACCACCGACCTTCTCCAACACAGATAATTTCGCGGGAGCGAATAACGTGGGCCTCAGGCCTAGTTTCCATAGCTTAGTCAGGACCACCTTGTACTCGGCTCTCTGAGCTTGAACCTCCGGTGTAAAGTCCTCGAAAATGGCCACTTTGTGATCGCCAAGCCTCAGAGTACCCCTTCTGGTACGAGCCGACCGCATGATGATTTCTCTCTGTTGGAGTCTGTTCAGCTTGACTATGATGGGCCTCGGTTCCTTGTTCACGCCGGGAGAAAACCTGCCCGCTCTGTAGGCCGACTCACAGATAGGAGGCGAGGGGAGGACGTCCGTCCCTAGTATCTTCTGCAGCAGTTCGGGCATGGTCTCAGAGAGACGGCCTTCACCGCTGGTCTCCGGTACTCCAACAATCCTGACGTTGTGGCGTCTATCCCGGGACTGCATCTCCTCCATCGCCGACTGTAGTTTGTTGACTTCAGCCTGCCTAGCCAGCAGGGCGGATTCAAGACCCGCCATCTTCTCACACTGTGATGATACCTCCGTCGTTAGCATGGCTAGTTCGTTAGCATTAGCCGATGAGGCAGCGTGAATCGTCTCCATCTTGTCTGTCAGCGGGACTACCG
Source organism: Notolepis coatsorum (assembly GCF_963971535.1). Classification (NCBI taxonomy): domain Eukaryota; kingdom Metazoa; phylum Chordata; class Actinopteri; order Aulopiformes; family Paralepididae; genus Notolepis; species Notolepis coatsorum. The sequence continues at coordinate 93,523,624 of NC_140167.1, read as the reverse complement.
CCAGCCGTATTTCTTCTGATATCTCACGACGGAGGCTGATACAGAAATCCGCCAACACTTTCTTCTGTGCTTCAGCGATGCGTGCCTCAGAGTCTGCGTGTACTTTCTTCTGTGCTTCAGCGATGCGTGTCTCAGATTCTGCGTGTAGCTTGGTCATGACCAAGAGTACAGCTTCGCTTAACTCCCCGACAGCGGGAGACGGTGCGGCCATGCTCGGCGGTGTCGGTGTCGCGCCTAATTCTTTCATGGCTCTGGTTTCCACCCCCGCCATCGTAGAAAGTCGAAAAAAGTTGGTGAATGTATACTAAACACGACGACCTAGCAAACAGATAAAAAACAAATAAAAATAAAATAAAGACTAGTGGGGAGAAACGTATATTCAGCACGGTAGAAGGGAGCTCATGTGAAACACGTCTACTCCATGATCGCTCAGCTCCGCCCCCCAGGATCTATATTTGTTTTATAAACATTCCCCCAGACCTCAACACAATATGACATGTATGGCACAACAAGTGAAAAATACAATATATGCAAACATTTCTGATTTAACAGCTCCCTTGTTTTGTACAGAATGCCAACAGATTTGGCTAAGTAATTTACCTTTGATATATTGTATATGTGGCTTCCAACAGTTTGTGATCTATAATCACACCTAAGAATTTTGTTTCATATAATCTTTCAATTTCAGTTCCATTTAAATTCAGTTTAATTTCAGTCGGTAGGAACACCACCAAATACCATAGATTTAGTTTTGTTTTCATTAAGAGACAACTTATTCCTATCAAACCATTTCTTTAACTTTATCAATTCCCTTTCTACTGTTTTCAATAATTCTTTCATGTCCTCCCATGAACAAAGTAAATTAGTATCATCAGCAAACGTAACAATTTTCAAAATATTCGACACTGTAAAAATGTCATTTAAATAAAGTATAAATAACTTGGGTCCCAATGCGGAACCCTGTGGAACACCACAAGTTACTCTCCTGTGTTATTAAAGCTTACATATTGAAACCTATTATTTAAATAACTTCTTAACCAATGATGAGTGACACCTTATTCCATACCGTTCCATTTTCTGTAAAAGCAGGGAATTGTCAATTGTGTCAAATGCTTTACGTAAGTCAATAAATACACCCGATTGTTGTTTTTCATTAATTGCTGTTGATATATTTTCCACAAAATCTATCACTGCTAAGGATGTATTGCTCCTAAAACCATATTGATGGTCACTCAATAACCCATATTTTTCAATAAAGCCATCAAGTCTATTTACAAAAATCTTTTCGAGTATCTTTGAAAATTGAGGTAGCAATGATATAAGTCTATAATTTGATATATGTATGTCACCACTTAAAACAATTTGAACCACCTTGGCCATTTTCATTTAATTAGGAAAAATACCAGTTAAAAATGATTTGTTACAAGTGAATGGTTTGAGGACACAGTCAAAGACAAATGACAGTAAACCTTAAGTGAATGCTATATGCTAAACCCCAATCACATGTAAATCATGTGTAATCCCATATAACTTGATCTACCAATCTAAAACCAAAAATATGTAATTCAATACATTCTGGTGTGTAGGGCAAAAACAACCAACCTCTGTGCAAAACAACTGATATTGACTTAAAATCTTTCCCTCTGTAAATTATACAAAATATGTGAATGACAAATGCATTATTATTTTCATTAAATCAAGGTTAAATTTAGATGAAACAAGTCATATGTCTGTAATATTTCTCAATACATCACCCAGCATTTGTTTGACTAATGATTTGAACCATTCCCATCCTTAGTCTCTCTCATTTCTCCATCTCTGTCTCACTTTCCGTTGTGTCGGAGCAGGTGTTCCACCTCCTTCATGAGGCGCAGGCAGAGCTCCTCCTGCCAGGGCAGAGCTACACACTGTACAGACACAGGTAACCCCTCAGCTCCCGTCACAGCCTGCACACAAACACAAGGAGCCAGTCAATACCAACACAGCACCCAGTGACACTATCCAGGTTACTGGCTCCATCTACTGGTCAATAGAGACATGTGGATTTGGAAGAAGCCAAAGTAGAAGTTGTTTGACACTCCATCCTTACCTTTTTGAAAAGCGTGTCCCAGGGATCCTGAAAGTTTCCCTTGTAGTGCTTGAGTTCCTCCTCATCCTCTGCTGTCACCGTGGAGACGGGTACCACACCAGCAGGGAAGTTGAGCAGGTTTATGTAGAGGATGGTGTAGGAGACTGCACCTGAGAAAATATCTCTTTATAGGGGCGGCTAGGTGGTGTAGTGGGCAAGGCTCTCGCCACAAATGCAGGAGACGCTGGGTTCGAGCCCAGCTCTCCGCATTGCTATCAGCTTGGCTGGTCGTTCATACTAATACAATTGGCAGTCTTAGGGGGTGGGAAGCTGATGGGTGGGGATCGGACGTTGTGGACAGCGACTCCTACAGGTCGGTTGGTTCACCTGCGCAGCAGAATCAGGAAGCGACGGGGGCGGCGTGTCCCTCCCACGCAGACCCCCGACGCTGAGAGATCGCGCTGCGCAGGTGAAAAGATGCGACTGCTGCTTCCTTGAGTGCCGGAGAGGACACGTGATGTAAGGCTTCGTCCACATTGCAGCCGGCTTGTGGGAGGCATGGCCTAACAGCGTTCGAGACAGGGGAGGGTAGAATTGGACGATACAAAATTGGGATGGGAGAAAAATAGAAAATGGGAGAAAAAGTAGATAAAAAAATATATATATCTCTTTATATAAATAAATAAATATTTAAACAGCAGAGTAGGAGAGTGCAGCTGGCAAGAAAGAGAGTCACAGGGAGACTTTAGGTTGTACTTTAGTTTGTATCGTGTTTGGACTTTATATGTGACAAATACAACAAAACTTAAATGTATTTATATTGTTATATGTTAACCTGTGTGTACTCTTCCTGTGCCCTTCCCTCTGCTGCTCTAGTTTAGCTTGTGTTTATCTTCTTTCTTCTCCTTCCTTTCTTTCAGTTTCTGAAGTGTTTCAACGGAGACCCAGTCTTAGTGTTTTGTTTTCCTTTGTCCGAGGATTTCCTCGCAGGTGTCCAGCCAGATCTTTTTTGACTGTTGCCACTGGGTCTCTACATCTCCATCTCCATCCACTCCTTCAGACTGCAGTATCTGGTATCTGTTCTTGAGGCTGATCTGGAATCTCTTCTCAACTTCTTGGTTCCTGATAAGTCCAAGGTCGTATCTTGTTGTTGTGCTGCTAGTGGTGGAGTGCCTTTTAAGACGTAGCTTTGCCGTCATCAGAAGGAGGTGGTGGTCTGATGCTGCATCTGCTCCTCTCTTCACTCGCACATCTTGACATGACCTCCTGAACTTTCAACTGATGCACATGTGGTCTATTTGGTTCTCTGTAACATGATTAGGAGATCTACACACTTGTGGATTTTCTTATGCGGGAAGATACTGCCTCCTATGACCAGCTGGCCTCGTAAGCCCGACGGGACCGGTCCCAAAATGACATCATGTCATAAATCAATATCTCAAGACTGTTTGACAAAAGTATCGTTTTTATTTTGAAACGTATTCAAGTATAAACCTCATAACCATGTCACAACAGCATTTATAATGTATATTATCATCAATACGTTAGTTTAACAATAGGTTAAAGTGTTATTAGATAGATTTACCTTTTCGATTTGGTCTGTTTATTTTGCGAGGCGACCATTTTGGAAATCAGGACAGCGCTATATCTCTGGATCTGCGTTGGAATTTTTCAGAACTACACTTCCTGAAAGCCTCTATGGTGTTTCAAGCTTCATAGTTCTGTATGCATTTCTTTAATAACTCTTATTTTTCGGGATAATAGACCACTGATGAAATATGACACGTATCATGTAATTTTATAAGCGGAGACATTCTCCCATCACTACACTATATAAAGCTGGTTTTACGTCTCACTCTCAGACAAGAGGGCCACTCACAGATCAGTGACCTGCAGGCTGACCCCTGGTACATGGTACCGTTCCTCTCACACAAACCTACACACACACACACACACCCTTGCTCTCAACACACACACACATCCACACCCTCAAAGCACATACACACACCTACACACACACACACACCCTGGTACTGACCGGCATTAGATAAGGCCGGATCACATAAATTACCGGGATGTCACAAGCCGGGTGAAATACGACTGGGTCATTCAGTGGTCACGAAGACCAGTCTCCATTAAATCACAGATCGTTATCTTAGACCCACACACGCACCTACTTACACGTTAACGTGTGATACATGCACTCATGCACGCCGGACATACAGGCTGCCCAATACACAAGACACACAACGTGCACTGAGGAGAGACACCACATACACACTGAACTATGGGATCGCTAATAAAGATCACCCCCAGAGCCAAGGGGGGACTTCACTTCACTTCACTTGACTTCACTTCGACTTTTTCTGCTTTGACTTGGACTGGACACAGACTGGAACGGAGGAGACATGCTGGACTGAGACAATGACTTGACTTTTATAATTTCCTTTAATATACTCAACCGGCCGGTTGTAACAATCTCTAGATTTCAATTGTACCTTGCTGATTTACTTTTATGTTAAACTGTTTATAATAAATACCTTCAAAAGTGTTTCATCTCTTATATTTTTAAGTATAGTGTACAACTTTCACGTTTGAATCTAAAACGTGACAATTTGGCGTTCCTGGTGGGCATTCAATCAGACTTACCGACCTAGCTATTTACGGACAATATTGACTGAACATCCACTCTCAGAGGATCCATTTCAAAAAAGGTAAGCAGAGAAACCTGTTACGTAGAGTCGAAATCTGCATAGTTAAAACAGCCGTTATGAGTGGATGCATTTTCAATTATTGTCTTATAGGTGGCTAAAAATAAAAGTAAAACCCATTGAATTGTGTTGTTGAAATGGATATTTGCAAGGTGCAATTTATAACTAGAACTTTTTTATTTAATTTTTTTTTCCCACTCACCACTCTCTCTTTTTTTTCCTTCTCTACACTAGGTTAGAACCAACCCATTTATTTGAGTTAGGGTTGTTTGTTTAGGTTGGAGCAATGAGGGTTTGATTGGGTGTGGATGTGCTCGATGAAAAGCAGTGTGTTTTATATTCTGTCCTTTTTTCCCCCCTCTGCTGTTGTTGTTTGTGTTGAATGATAAGTCCTTCTCTGAAAGGCAATAAGTACTGTCATAGGTTAGAATGACCCATTTTATTTAAGTTAGGGTTGTTTGTTTAAGTTAGAGCCACAGTGTACAGGGGCTTGAGTATGGCCGGAGTGGTTGAGTGGACAAACCATGGGATTGTGTAGGGCTGAAGTGCACGGGAATTACGAACAGTTTACGGTTAATGGTTGATCAGCCTTAATTTGTCCTGATTTAGTCTCTTGATTGCGTCAGCCAGCTGCAATCCTGGCCAGGAATAAGCTTAGTCAGTTACGAAGGACCCATGAATGTGGTTAGCGTATGAGTTATGTTATACCGATATTTTATTCCCGTATTTTAATGTTGAGTATTGTATTGTACAGACTTCTTATATTCTGGGTGTTGTGTAGTAGAGAATGGTATATTATATTGAAATTAGTGTACTGGTGGTAGGGGGGCCATGTCCTGCTCTGCGAGGAGGGGTACTGGTTCAGCGGACTTTTGAACCTTCGCAGCGGCCGCGCGAGGGAGCAGGTCTGTGGAACCAGAAACGATTGAACCCTCTTCGCATTGCAGTTTCAGACTATGCGTTGACGATTAGATGGATGTATCTAGTTCATTAACGATAGGCGGGTGTTATGTTATATTATATTATTGTGTTATGCTATATAAGCAGTTGTAGGAGCGGGTATTATATTATTGTATTGTGCTATATAGGAGGCGTGGGTACCTGACTTCTCGTCGCGACCACTCTGAACACCGCCATGCGCACTGCTGGCCCACCAGCCACCACGGACGCGCGACTCGTGGGCTGGAAGCAATCGTTTTAATTTTGGTTGGATACAGAGGCGTGCACCACGCGCTTATTCACAGAAATATTATACACTCAATATCTGCGTTATTACCACACTTATAGATGCTGTTGAACCAGCAAGCTTTATCTTTTCTAATGCGGATTAACCATATTGTGGGGTACAGCCGCACTGATCATCATTCTATAATGAATTCTAATATTCTGATTGAATATATAATAGCTGGTTATACATGCAAAATGGACAATGGAACACTGGAACTGGAAATCTTTGAGGACACATATGGCCTATGCATTTACAGCTATTCGCTTTCAATGCAAACCCGCGAGTGTCTGAGGGCGTTTTTTGCTCCCAGCCGCTGCGTCCTAAATCAGGGTTTTCACGTATTACATATGCATGAATAAACGTATTATTGATAAACGCAAGGCGCGAAGACCATAGAGTATGATACAGATATCATTTTCATCGTTCATTCGTTTGGCTCTGACAAACGTAACCTTCCATGGAATAAAATATATACCAAAGACATGAAAATTGCTTTAATTCCGGGCTCATGGTCCAGTTCGTTGCATGCCGATTAAAGACCCCCTAAAGAGGTCCTGCATTATATGTTATTACATAATCATAGTTACACGCACGGTGTGCGGACTGCGTGACATACAAAGGGGGGAGAAGGACTTTCGTCTTGTTTGCATCAGGGTCCCCCGTTTTCAATTCATCATAATCATCATGTTGTTTTTATTATTATTATTTCTTTGGTCCGAGGCGCGGGGACTGTTAGTGCCGCTTGCGGTACATAGTAGATGTGTAATGTTGCAGGACCACGCACATAATTCACACAGGACTGCATTGATGAAGACGCACATGTTGGAATATAGAGTATACAATACTGGGACGCGCCGCCTATTTTATTCGAGCAACGTGCGCTCGATCGAGGCATGTTCCTGCCGGCGCCGGGGGCAACAGAGAACCACCGCGGGCTGTTGTTTTCTCCCGGACGATGTGGGCCCCTTACGCTCGGTTCAGCCGACATCCACGTATTATTGCCCGGCCCGGGGAAGAACGATATGCGCCGGGCGCGTCGTCAGGATGGGGGGTGTGTGACATTGACGAGCGGTCACTGCACTAATCATAGGACGTTATGTTACTGGGATTGGGATAAGGAGGCTGCAATTATTATGAATTGGAGGACCAGAGGTGTTTTGTGTTTTTTCATTTGATAAATAGGTGAAGTTTTGATTTGTGCTTGCAGCGCCGCCACGCTCCGATGCGAGACAAAGCATGCGTTTCGCTATCTATATGACGGCGAATTAGTGAGCGACCGTGAATCATAATTATAGGAATTTGACCCGTTATTTGATTTTTATTAGTCTTCCTGGGGTCCACCAGGAACAGTAATTATTGTTGCGATTCTTTGTTTTTTAGAGATGGTACCAGACACATATTGCATGATGGTGAGATCGGGTTGAATGAAATTACGTGCGTGCACGGTGGCGGAAGTACAAAAGTGGACCAATGAATGGATGAGTGAATGAAAACTTTATTTGACGGATTGCGGAATGGGTACGATACAGTGCGGCTCAATACGTACAATTGTTGGGGGGATGCAGACCTGAGGAGGGCGTTTGTCTTGTTTCCATCAGGGTCTCCCACATATTTTGTATGCTTTGTAGTAACCATATAGCCTGTGTTAAGGGAGACACGATCTGAACCTCTCTTTGTTTACTTTCAATGAAACCATAAAGCAGCCCCCAGCAGACCGATACAATTTGATAAGCGTAGGGAGGGGATTTAAAAATGTCCGGCGCCTGTAATATTTAATCACGACATCACGAACAGGACGCAAGCATGTTTATGGGATTCAAGAATGTTAATAATTGTTCCACTAGCACGTATTCTAAGTGGCCCTAGGCGGTCGGATGTCTGGATTCTAAAATACGACTGTTGCCTTATGATGCCTCGTGAGGTGGAAAGACGGGAAGGGTTTGCGTATAGGATAAATATAATGAAAGTTGTGTTTTAGTCATAAGTCTTCTGAGGACGGGGGACAGGGGGCGCAGAGCGACAGCGGAACCTCACGTACTGCTTTATTTGGAATTTCCTCGTTCATAAATGAAAACGCAACTTCTTACTGTTGGGAGGGAAACCAGCTACATTTCCCAATTGACAAAGACAAGGTATTCACAGACTATCTGACATATACAGTGAATACGGTCTCTGATCATTTCAAGAGCTCAACCAAATCTATAATGTCCCTAGTACATTTTTTTTTTTTATTTACGGTTACGCACTGCAATGCGCACTTATGGTGTCCCATGGAATCAGCCGGTCACCCTTTAATGAATATAGTGACTGGCATAAATGTTAAAAATGGTTTTGTTTCTGGGTTATATAATGAAATACAAAGAACACTAAACAGAACTACAGGTAATACCGCTGTCTGGAACATAGATTTATAAATTTATAAATTGGCAGAATGTATGGGATAATATTCCACTAACCTCTCGTAATTATAATAACCAATTAACTCATTACAAAATGATACAAAGATTTTATCTGTCACCCGGGAAACTCTGTCAAATAAAAATATTACAAAGTCCTCTATGTGCTTTATGTCCGAGAAAAGTTATAGGAGCATACATGCATATGATGTGGGAATGTCCCGGAGTACTCGCTTTTTGGGCCAGGGTTGCATTATTTCTCACTAATAGAACGGAGGTAAACATACCTTGTTTGCCACACATTTTATTATTAAATTATGATTCATCTCTAAAATTAACGCCTCACAGAAAGAGTGTTTCTGGCCGGTTTGACGGCAGCAAAGGAAATGCTCGTAATGAGATGGAAACCACCCCATAGTCTCAATATTTACCGTTGGAAACTGTCCTTCTACGAAGTATTGAGATTAGAGGCCTCCAGTGCTAGAGCACAGGGGGCAAGGACGGAATCGATCCAAATATTGCTTACTGCGGCCCAGGAGGTAAAATCAGTACTCCACTAGGTTGAACACTTGTACCTTGACACCAGAGAATGAACAAAGATCATGTTGCTGTTGTTTCCATTTATCTTTTCCATTTGTCTTTTCCTTTTCTGTTTACTGCTATAATTTGTTGTGGTTGTTTCTAGGTTGTATTGTATTTTTCCCTATTACTTGGTTATCTAACAAACATAATTATGATTTATTTTCTTTTGACATTCGTTAACTGTATGAGTTGTCAGGTTAGGTATTTTTATACACATTTTTAGGATGTATCCTGTCTAGTGTACATGTCCATTTGTGTTTCTGTGCCTTTTTATGTTCCATGTATGGGCCACAATGGAAACAAGCCTTGGCTTTATTGTGTTTTATCCGTTTGACCAGCGTTGTGGACACTGTTATTGTCTTGTCTTTTATAATGTTTTTTTTGTCCCACGATTTGTGTCAGGATAGATCAATCAATCAATCTACAAGCCCTGACGCACACGCTGATAATCTCGCTAGCACACGCCCTTACGCTGGCGCGCACGATCACGACACACACACACATACATACACACACGCACACACACGTTGTCTGTACGCACACACAACCTAATACGAACACAGGCACACACACACACACGCACTCTATACACACACGTACACTGGCACATGAACACACAGACTCTGATACACACCGTTTCGCTCTCTCTCCCTATTTGGTCCTTATTTTACGTTATTTTAATTTTTTGGGTGTGGATTTTGTATTTTTTCTTTTTACTCTTTTTGGGTTTTGAGTCTGGTTCATTTTAAGTTTGCCGTTTTATTGTAATCTCTGTCTGGATGTCGTTTTAATGTGTTGGATTGATTGGTAATGTTGGCGGGGAGGGCCGCTGTTCTATTCTTCTCTCTCTCTCTCTGTGACTCTGGGACGGGCAGCGGACTTGATCCCACACGGACCCAATACTCAGCCATGGATATCCTCAGTCAAGGGGGGACGGGCCATGGTGGGACGGGCCATGGTGACTGTGGTGACAGCTGGACCACACTGACAGCATGGAGGAGAGGAGGTGGAGTATGAGACATTGGGACTCTAAGTGGTGACGTTACATCCCCCGACGGCTCTGTGGTCGAGGTCCTGCTGGGCCTGGCGACCTGGGGTCATGGGCTGGCACGGAGCAGTGGTACAGAGGACCCCCCGCTGTGAAGCCATGGAGCGGTTTGGGCGAATACGGGTCTGTCTTTGTCGGATATGTTTGTGTCGCTGACCATAGTGCTCTTATCATCCTGAAGGGTGGTTGCTGCTGCACTTACCGAGGACAAGGACTCGGCCGTTGGGATGGACGCTCACTGAGGTTGACAGAGGACGTGTGCCGCTGCTACATCTCTCTGTATCCTCCTGGACAGGCGTCTGTATCCTCCTAGAAAGTCATCTCTCAGTATTCTACCAAGAGCCATGGCAGTCCCCACCACGGTGCTATCTCTCCTCCCCTCTTCTACTCCTCCTCCCCCGTTTATCCCCCACTGACTGTGCAGGATGTGGGGCTGTCCGTGACTGTGCAGGAAGTGGAGCTGTCCAATGCCACGTATTACCAGGTCGTGATATCCAGATATGGGAGGAAGCTGTGACTGGTCTCTCCTCACCGGATGACACCGGGAGGAGAAGCCTCATATTATAGGACTCTGTCTCCTACTCTCTCATCTCTCTGTCCCTCTCTTGACCGCACCAAATTCTCTCTCTCTCCTCTGGGCCCCCACATGTATGTGGTCACACTCCACAAGTCCGACAAGGTGTCACACTCCACAAGTCCAACAAGGTGTCACACTCCACAAGTCCGACAAGGTGTCACACTCCACAAGTCCAACAAGGTGTCACACTCCACAAGTCCAGCAAGGTGTCACGCTCCACAAGTCCAACGAGGTGTCACACTCCGCAAGCCCAGCAAGGTTACGTATAGGTCTGATGTATTAGTGTTGGTCATCCCATACACGCCGGAGAAGGAGCCTCATGTCATAGGCCTCTAGCCTTTTCTATCTCCTATTCTGCTCTCTCTCTCATCTCTCTATACCGCACCAATTCATCTCTCTCCTCTGGGCCCCCCATTGTATGTGGTCACACTCCACAAGGTTGCGTACAAGTCTGATATGTAGAGCTGTGATCCGTCGCGGACGTCGGGCGGCGGTGAAGTTTCGTTTTTCTTTTGTATTTTTCTGTTTTTTAGGGGGCCTTTTGGCGCCCTACGCCCTGGTTTGGGTTAATACACTGTTATGTTTTGTTATACACTGTTATGTTTTGTTATACACTGTTATGTTTTATTATGCACTATTATGTTTTGATATCCACTATTATGTTTTATTATACTCTGTTGTGTTTTGTTATACACTGTTGTGTTATTATTATGCACTGTTATGTTTTATTGTGCACTGTTATTGTACACTGTTATGTTATGTTTGACAAACTCACAGTGAGTCGGATGTGCTGTGAGCTGCGCCAAGGGCCGTTACCATAATAGCGAGACTATGGGACGATGTGTGCCTTTTATCCTCCAGTTATGTCATGGTATTTAAGCATGTTATTATTCATGTGTTCTTTATTGGCCGTACATTCTGGGCCGTTTGTCTCGGGAGGTTTTTTGGCCACATGCAGGACTCTGTTTGATGAAAACAGTAGAGAGGTTGATGATTGTGCCATTTCTCTATTGACTCTTGTGGGTCGGCCGGTTGGGTGTATTTTTTATTATGTGGTTGTTTGTTGATAATTTTGCTTGAGGTCCCCCTTCTATTTCATTTTCTCCCTACCTGTGGGTAGGGAGAGGGGGGACTGATGAAATATGACACGTATCATGTAATTTTATAAGCGGAGACATTCTCCCATCACTACACTATATAAAGCTGGTTTTACGTCTCACTCTCAGACAAGAGGGCCACTCACAGATCAGTGACCTGCAGGCTGACCCCTGGTACATGGTACCGTTCCTCTCACACAAACCTACACACACACACACACACCCTTGCTCTCAACACACACACACATCCACACCCTCAAAGCACATACACACACCTACACACACACACACACACACACCCTGGTACTGACCGGCATTAGATAAGGCCGGATCACATAAATTACCGGGATGTCACAAGCCGGGTGAAATACGACTGGGTCATTCAGTGGTCACGAAGACCAGTCTCCATTAAATCACAGATCGTTATCTTAGACCCACACACGCACCTACTTACACGTTAACGTGTGATACATGCACTCATGCACGCCGGACATACAGGCTGCCCAATACACAAGACACACAACGTGCACTGAGGAGAGACACCACATACACACTGAACTATGGGATCGCTAATAAAGATCACCCCCAGAGCCAAGGGGGGACTTCACTTCACTTCACTTGACTTCACTTCGACTTTTTCTGCTTTGACTTGGACTGGACACAGACTGGAACGGAGGAGACATGCTGGACTGAGACAATGACTTGACTTTTATAATTTCCTTTAATATACTCAACCGGCCGGTTGTAACAATCTCTAGATTTCAATTGTACCTTGCTGATTTACTTTTATGTTAAACTGTTTATAATAAATACCTTCAAAAGTGTTTCATCTCTTATATTTTTAAGTATAGTGTACAACTTTCACGTTTGAATCTAAAACGTGACACCACAAAATGTAACGTTATTGAAGCGCAGTTAGTTTCTCTTCCCTATTTTTAGCATGCAGAAACAATTGGATTTGAAATTAGTTTCAAAACGGTTGCACCCTGATCAAAATAAAAAAGTACAGTAGATTTCATTATCTGTTCTTATGCACGCCTGGTGATACTAAATCCAAATTGAACTCGGCCATTTTAAAGATAATATATATATAAATGTGCAAATTGGCTATAATAAGGTAATTTATAAGCCTGCTATTCTATATTCTATAATAATATTTCAAATTGCATTGGTCCGGGTGGGAGAATTCAGTACTGTATCTACAGAACCTTCTGTTTAATCATCTTCCCTTTATTAATTTCCTTAGATTTGTTTGTACACATGATCTCAAGAAGGTACTGGACGGGATCAGTGGCAGTTCTTCATGTCTGGTCATTATTAGCATGGTGTTATTCACTGTCAAAGAAAAATCATAATTCATATTCTCCTTTGTTTCATCACAATTTAAGCAAGCCTAGTAATAGACACAATATTTCTGACACTGGGAATACATTTACTGAGGTCCATAGATGTCCCTAGATACCAGGAATATGCAAATGGACCTTGTAGAAGTGGAGCAATATTCCATTTACTTAGGTATGTATTTTAGGCGGATTTTCAGAAAATAGGCTCCGGGCTTAAGAGGTTAAGGGAACACGGGTCCGCAAACCTCTCAATTTTTCATTAATTTGGCCCAGTCCGTGTGTTCCCATGATGTCTTCATAGCCAGTGTTGTCAGCTCCGGTTTTGGCATTGAAGTCACCCATGAGAATAGTGACATCTTTTGCTCTCCGTGTGTCCAGCAGCCCCTGCAGCTGGTCATAGAAGTCGTCTTTCTTTTCCTCTATGGCATCATTGGTCAGAGCGTAAGCACTGAATTATATTTAGCTTGATGTTCTCTTTCTGGGTCAAATTGGGCGGTGACGATTATTATTTTCTTAAATTTTTTAATAAAAAAAAAAATTTAAACATACATAGAACAAGACATCACAATACAGTAGACTTAATAACAAAGACACTAACAGCACTAGCACTAACAACAATAATGACACTAAGCATAATAAAGACATAATATAAACTATAAAAGTACATTAACAGACATGACAAAGGACAAACAACAAAAACATGGCTCAGATGGCTTCATATGTTATACAATGTATGTATAGCAATAGTAGCGATTAGGGAGTCGGCTCCTGGTCAATGATAGCACCCAGTGGACTGATACAGACTGTGTGTGTGGAGTGTGTACGTTTGTTTCGTATATGTGTGTTTTATATCTGTGTGTGTGTTTTATGTGTGCGTTTAGTACAGTGTGCATGTGTGTTTTATGTGTGCATGTTTTATATGTGTGAGTGCACGTGTGTGTATGTGTGTGTGAATAGGTATGTACTTTTAAATACCTTATGATACCTTCTGGAACGACACAGAGCACCTACATACAAGACATTAGTGATCTCTAGGGAGGCTAAGAGTAATGGGGAAATCCGGCGAGTACAGTGGTCTAGCCAGATTGATAGTGGGTCTGATCTGAACCAGCCGACAAGTACCCTAAGGTGTGCTGCTAGTTGGTAATGTCTAATATTAGGTAGGTCTAGACCCCCATCTTCACTATCCATCTGTAATTTGGCCATTTTCAGATGCGGTTTCTTCCCATTCCAAATGAATGAGCTTAGCCAGCCTTCTAGCACCTTGATAACCTTGTTTGTCAGCAGCACTGGGATCATTTGGAGAGGGAATAATAGTCTGGGGAGTACGTTCATTTTGACGAGGGCTATCCTACCCAGCCAGGAGATCGGTAAAGGGGCCCATCTAACTAAGTCTGCCCTTATGGTGTCTAAAAGGGGGGGAAAGTTGGCCTTAAACAATGTATCATAGGTGGGTGTCACAAATACTCCTAGGTAAACAAAGTGCACCGGTTCCCACCCAATGAGAGAGCGCTGTGCCTCTGGAGCCAGCATGAGGGCCACTCCTTCTGTGTGGTGGTACCACCGTCTGGAGCCAGCGTGAGGGCCACTCCTTCTGTGTGGTGGTAACACCCTCTGGAGCCAGCGTGAGGGCCACTCCTTCTGTGTGGTGGTAACACCGTCTGGAGCCAGCGTGAGGGCCACTCCTTCTGTGTGGTGGTAACACCCTCTGGAGCCAGCATGAAGGCCACTCCTGTGTGGTGGTAACACCCTCTGGAGCCAACATGAGGGCCACTCCTTCTGTGTGGTGGTAACACCGTCTGGAGCCAGCATGAGGGCCACTCCTTCTGTGTAGTGGTAACACCCTCTGGAGCCAGCATGAGGGCCACTCCTTCTGTGTGGTGGGCACCCTCTGGAGCCAGCATGAGGGCCACTCCTTCTGTGTCGTGGTAACACCCTCTGGAGCCAGCGTGAGGGCCACTCCTTCTGTGTGGTGGTAACACCCTCTGGAGCCAGCGTGAGGGCCACTCCTTCTGTGTGGTGGGCCCCGTCTGGAGCCAGCGTGAGGGCCACTCCTTCTGTGTGGTGGTAACACCCTCTGGAGCCAGCATGAGGGCCACTCCTTCTGTGTGGTGGGCCCCATCTGGAGCCAGCATGAGGGCCACTCCTTCTGTGTGGTGGGCCCCGTCTGGAGCCAGCACACAGTAAAATTCGCAGTGTCAAATGAACAGAGTCGAATTTAACACTATTCCAGAGTGTATATGACTCCAACTACGAATAGTGTTAAATCGACTCTTGCTCCTGTGTTAAAATAGAGTACAAATTTAACACTTGCTTACACTGTATGGTGTTATTTAAACTTAACACTATAGGTTTAATAACACTTGAGAGTGTAATTATTATTCTCAGAAGTGTTGATAATTTACTCTTATGTGATAACAAATTAACTCCGATTGAGTTGAATTCCAATGCTCATTAACACTGCATTGCGTTATTAAAAGTTAACACTGAGGTCAAATAACTCTGCTGAAGTGTTGACATTACACAGTACTGTGTTGATAATTTACTCACTTGCAGTGAAAAAACAGCTCTGAAAATAACACCCATTAACACTGCACAGTATCAATGAAACCGGACACTATATTGGTGAAAATAAACCTCACTGGTGTTAATTTTACACTTAATTTACTCTTGTATAGTGTGAAATTGCATTTACATACAATATACATTAAAAATCACAATACCACAAAATAATGAATTAAACAATTTTATTGTTGGTCAGGCAGGGTCAGGCAGGCTTATAAAAAAATAAAACATAAACAACAATAACATTGACCTCAGCAGGTCTGCATAAAGTGCAATATGGAACAATACTTTGAGCAATCTGTGGTTTGAAGTAACACAGCTGATTTATACAACACCTTTACAACTAGGGTTGGGCATCGTTTGGATTTGAACGATTCCGGTTCCGTTTTTTTTTTTTTTTTGAATTTTTTCATACTATTCACATTTTCAGTTGACTTGATACAGTTTAATTTGGTTGCTGTACTGTAGCTATGGTATTAATTAACAAAGTAAAAAAAAATTTAAATTAAGAATCGAAATGCAAATATGTTAGGAACCGGTTGCTATTAGAACCGGTTTTCGGTACCCAACCCTATTTACAACTCCGTCTGGATGCAGTAATAAAACAATCACATTAGCAGGTCTGCATAAAGTGGCAATATGGAACAATATACTTTGAGCAATCTGTCGTTCGATAATTCATTTGAATATCAAATGGTTTGAAGTAACACATCTGATTTATATCCAAGACCTTTACAACTCCGTCTGGATGCAGTCTGACCTTAAAGGCATGGTAATGGTCATCAAAACACATGGTTTCCATCAGTTTTCCACAGAGCAATATACTGTCATCTTTCACAGCAATAGTCTTGATCTTACAAAACACAGGCATCTCAAATGCTACCTCAGTACAGATAATCAAGTCACAGCGGTACTCTGTACCATGAGCATGCTATATTCATGCTATATTATGTTATTATGTTATTTGATACTATCTTGTCTAGCACAGTCTCTGGAGCGTAACAGTAAGAAGCATTTTGTATGAAAGTATTCTGTACTTCTGTATGACAACTATTAAAGAACTTGAACTTGAACTTGAACTCCGTCTGGATGCAGTAATAAAACAATCACATTGACCTCAGCAGGTCTGCATAAAGTGGCAATATGGAACAATATACTTTGAGCAATCTGTCGTTCGATAATTCATTTGAATATCAAATGGTTTGAAGTAACACAGCTGATTTATATCCAAGACCTTTACAACTCCGTCTGGATGCAGTCTGACCTTAAAGGCATGGTAATGGTCATCAAAACACATGGTTTCCATCAGTTTTCCACAGAGCAATACACTGTCATCTTTCACAGCAATAGTCTTGATCTTACAAAACACAGGCATCTCAAATGCTACCTCAGTACAGATAATCAAGTCACAGCGGTACTCTGTACCATGATCAGGGAGCGAAATTAACTTTTTGACTCACCGGCCAGTGGCGGGTAGATGGGAAGAATCTACCCGCCAAGCATATTTCTTACCTGCCAATTTTTTTTTGATAACAAAAAAAAAAAAATGTATTTTATATAAAATTTTTTTTTAATAAAATATATATATTATATAATCATACTTGTAGTTGTATCATCTGCAAAACATCGCCACCACGCAACAAGTCAAAATGCTCGCTATCTGCAAACAGCTCCACTGTCTGTGTGTATACTCGAGTAGCCTCCAGCTCCAGCAAGGATTCTCCGGCGCTGCAGCTGGACCTTAAACTCTACATTCAGCATGCAAGGATTCTCCGGCGCTGCAGCTGGGCCCTATTCAGCGTGCCCTCATGCGAGAGCAGAGACAGAGCAGAAGAAGAGCGTGTCGCGGATGTCACGTTGGTAAACAAGCCAACGAGATGGATTCTCCGGCGCTGCAGCTGGGCCCTATTCAGCATGCCCTCATGCGAGAGCAGGGACAGAGCAGAAGAAGAGCGTGTCGCGGATGTCACGTTGGTAAACAAGCCAACGAGATGGATTCTCCGGCGCTGCAGCTGGGCCCTATTCAGCATGCCCTCATGCGAGAGCAGAGACAGAACAGAAGAAGAGCGTGTCGCAGATGTCACGTTGGTAAACAAGCCAACGAGATGACGCGCCGTGAGAGACGGGGTTGCCAAACACTGCGACTGTCGTTTTTTTTTTTTACATGACTATAAGGTACCCGTCACACGGCGGGCAGACCTCTCAGTGGCACATGCCAAATGTAAAAACTGCCCGCAAATGGCGGGTGGCGGGGTCCAATTTCGCTCCCTGACCATGATGTTTTATCCACTTGGCAGAAAAAACACTGGTTACATCTACAAATAAGGAAGCAATCTCTGGACCTTCTTTGAGCTCAACAAGTGCCACCATCTTTCCTGGACCTATGGTTAATCTTTCTTTGGTAAAGGACTCCCGATACATTGCCATACAACTTTGGTGTTTTTGGGCTAATGTCTTTGTAATATTTTTAAAGCTTTTTAATTGTCTCTTAAAGAAGTTATGTTTAGCTTCATAACGCATGCACCAGAATGCAGAATTGGGCCAATGTTCCTTATATTACGAGGGTAATGTATCATGAAGTGATGCTTTGGCAATAGGTTGCTTCTAGGAAATAACCGCTTGAAGAGCCGATGATGATCAGTGATTACATGTTTGAGATAAATGGTCATGCCATATGACAGGACTGGTGAAAATACAATGTTAACAATCTGTAGAAGCAAAAGCAGAAGATGCCAGTACTTATCATCAGTCTGTATTAAATCACCAAATAGCAGAGGCATATTGCGCAACAAGCACCAAGACTGTGTGGCATTCAACCCCAAATCCTTACTTTCATCCAACAACTTGACTCTTGGCGGACGGTTTTGCTGCTGATTGTAACCATAGTCAAAAGCATGTATTCTGCCAGCCAGTTGTTCAGCATTTAGAAGTTTCTCCTGAAGAATGTACTTGAGAATAAGTTTCACCTCAAACTGAGCAACCCCCTCTAAAATATCATGCATGATATCTACAGAGAAGTTGGTGGCTGTGTTGAAATACTCAAGTGAATTCAACAGACAACTGCGTTTCACGCCATATATATGAGGTAGCGTAGGATCTGTCTGTATAGTTTGACAGTGTTGTGCGTGCATCTCAACAGTTCTTAGTACAACAGCCGGATCATCTTCACAGAATACAGTCTGAAAACGAGCTTTCTCAAGGAGACAGAAACGACAGCAATACCGAGCCCCAAATGACTCCACAAACCCAAACAGACCATGCAAGCCAAGGTTATCCCCAGTGACCTGAACTATGGTACCACGAATCACGTGTCTAAACATGGGAATTTTAAGTCCCTCTGTCTCCAGTACTTTCAGATCATTGACAAGTGGCTCAAGTATCAAATTGAAATCATAACGCTTAATGTCCTGTGCATGGAAAAGAGCACACAAATGAATATTAATCAAAGAGGAATTATAGATTGGGGGGAAATTTCTTAATGTAAAGTATACACCACCTAATTTATGTATACCCTTTTTAGAGCCCAATGGATTTGCAGTTTCAAAGTCATCATAAAAAAGTTGAATTTGAAAGGAATCTTTTTCTACTGAAAACAGGGGACTTTCTTTCAAATAGGTGGCATCTCTCAAGTCTGCATACACACCTTCCTTAGTCATGTGCCTGGGCTTTAACATGTCTGCAAGTTCTGGGTTTTGAAAAATGCTCTTCAGCGTTTCCAAAATGGGAACATATGCAAACTTATCAGTTACAATGACCTGGTCATATGTCCCAGTAGTTTTGTTTCTTCTGCTGTCAAATCTTGTGCCAAGCACCTTTTCAACGGGTTCAACTTTTCCCCATTTCTCTTTGAAGTGTTTGTTTATTTTTGCCTCAGAATTTAAGTGTGTGAATGGGTTTTCCAACTTTTGGAATGACTGTTCTATGCTGTTCTTATTTTCTGTGTCCTGTGGAGATAAGCACTGTAGAGCTGCATCTTTAGCGTGACTATGAATCTCAGAAATCACTTCTTCCATGGTTGAGACAAAACTTTTTACAGTAGACTGACTGGTTCCAGCAGCCTTGAGTTGTGCAACAGCAGTTGCACACATATCGAGAGTGCTCCTATTAGAGTTTCTGAACAGTCCACATGTGGCCGTCGCATCGACATCAGATGTTGTGGCGGTCTCATCTACATTAGCGATCACCGCCTCTCCTACACTGTTTACATTAACATCAGTGTCAACCTCTTGGTCAATATACTCAGTGTGTTTGTTGTCTAAATGTTTCCTAAAACCTGAAAACGTACCAAACCTATAGCCACATCCAGTCTAAGCACATTTAAGGCGAAGCTTTTTTCCTTGAACGTAACCGTGAACTATTCGCAAATGCCTAACAAGCCTATTTGTACAACCTAACTCCTTCCGGTGGAGGAGAAGCCTCATGCACTAATGAAGCAACCTCGCCCTAACTTCAGCAACATGAGGACTCTCCTTGACTTTCCCAACATCAATACTGTACACAGTGGTCTGGAGGAACGTGTACATGTTGCGCAGCATGGTGTTGTATGCTGTGCCAAACACATATTGTGCCTTAAAGAGTTCATCTAAAGCACCAAGAGAAGAGATTGACTTGCAAGGTATGGCCTTCTTGTCAAGAATGATGTAGAACCGGTGGATCGCATTCTTCTTCACTCCAACAGCCAGGAGATAGGGTTGATTGCTGGTAGTGATGGCATTAAGATGCTCTTGGATGCTTGTTCCAGTCTGAGAAGACAAACACACATGGAGAAACAATTAGAATTACATGATTGTGGCGGCTGGGTGGCGCAGCGGGCAAGGCGCTCGTCACCAACGCAGGATATACTGGTATCGAGCCCAGCTCTCGGCGTTGCTTCCGACTTGGCCGGCCGTCATACTAACACAATTGGCAGTGCATTATTTCCGGCGTTGGGTGCATGATGCGCATGCGCTGTGATCACAGCACAGGCGCACCAGGCAGCCAAATACGGAAATACAGCCGTTTTGAGCAGTGTTGACCAGTTTATAAAAAATATTTAAAATGTTTATTAGCAACGCCGAGCTTTCAAACCCTGCCGCGTGTGTGTGTGAAACCCTAATTGAATGCTGGGTACCTTTGAAATGTCTACGTGATATATTTGACCCACCGCTCGCTTTTAAGCAGTGCTTGATGTGCACATTAACATGGCTAGTAACGTGGGAGCCAGTGACTGCGTATTCGAGCCCTTGGCTTGCATCGCAGTCACGAAAGGGGCTAAGAATTGGCATAACGACTAACATTGGGATGGGAGAAAAACAGAGAAAAAGGAGGGGGGGGGGATATAAAAAAAATTAAAAAAAAAATTACATGATTGTAGCATTATAATCATAAATTCGTACATACATTAGGAGAAAATACCAACCTTCTTGAAGATCACAAGATGCTGCTCCGCGTTGGACGCCGACACCGTCCCTGGTCTCTTCCGCCCCTGAGCAGAGGGTGGTGAAGGATTTGGGGTGCTTTTTCAATGTATGTGATGTATAGATTGGGGGGAGATGATCACAGCTAAGACGGTGAGATCGAAATGTGCTTAGAAGAGGGTGATAGAAGGAGCGGTTCAGAGGCAGTAGCCAGCAGAATGTTTAGCACACTGCCAGCGAGAGAATGTTTTGGAATTCCTTCGAAGACAAAACAGAGATAAGGAGGCCACAGAGGCAGAGCGCGATGGAGGTTTTGACAGGGAGAAACGTTTTGAAATGTGTGAAAGGTTATTAGCAGTTGTCATGAGCGTCGCATGACAACCAGGAGAGGGGCGGGGGGCCGTCGTTGCTACGACGAAGATCTATAAGTCGAACGGTGTTTCCGGGTGTAGGGCAGACTAGAATCTGACCAAGAGCGAGTAGGAATGAGATCACACAGAGGACACTCTCTCCTCGCATCACAGAGAGGAGGGGGGGGGGGAGAATGCCACATCATCATTAGCTCCGGCTAACGTGAGGAGGGTTAGTGTTGTGAAGGGCCAGATTAAACTGAGAATCTACCTTTATTGTTTGATATACTTTGTATATTATTTATATATATACACGGAATATCCCTTTACCTGCGTTCAAACCAGAGTAATATTCGCTCTCCTATTGGACAGCGCCCCCAGGCGCCAGCGCGCAAGTCCCCAACGCCTATTGCTTAATGACAAGCATAGAGTGCTGCTTTTGCTTCCGCGTTTTCCCTGATTGGCTGCGCCATGCCCCGCGGCAGGCGCGGCAACCGCAGAGCAGAGCGGCAGAGAGAGCGGAGCGGCAGAGCGAGCGGAGCGGCAGAGCGAGCGGAGCGGCAGAGCGCGAGCAAAATTAGGTAACCGCCCAAGTAATACGCCATGATTTTCATTCGGCGCTTCAGCTCACCTGGCAGAGCAGCGGTCCTGCAGTCCTGCGGTTCGTTGTTGACGAGTTCGAATCCCATGAATCTTTTTTTTTTAACGTGATTTTTTTTTTAACGTGTATTCTTTCGCCGGTTAAGGTTAGGCATGGTTAAGGTTAAGGTTAGGCATTGTTTCGGAGTTGGTTAAGGTTAGAACGGTTAAGTTTAGGCGCTGTTAAGGAGCTGGTTAAGGTTAGAGTTTGTCAAAGAGAATGGCAATATTCTTTCTATGGTTAAGGTTAGGCATGGTTAAGGTTAAGGTTAGGCATTGTTTCGGAGTTGGTTAAGGTTAGAACGGTTAAGTTTAGGCGCTGTTAAGGAGCTGGTTAAGGTTAGAGTTTGTCAAAGAGAATGGCAATATTCTTTCTATGGTTAAGGTTAGGCATGGTTAAGGTTAATGTTAAGGTTAGGCATTGTTTCGGAGTTGGTTAAGGTTAGAACGGTTAAGTTTAGGCGCTGTTAAGGAGCTGGTTAAGGTTAGAGTTTGTCTTAGAGACAGCCTATTTCCGCACTGCCGCTCTCCCGCGTTGCCGCGGTCACATGGTCAAAGCAGCCAATCAGGGAAAACGCGGAAGCAAAAGCAGCACTCTATGCTTGTCATTAAGCAACAGGCGTCCCCAACGGCAGGTTCAAAGACAAGTGCAGGCATGTCGGAACATGCCCGAAGTCAGCGTAGTGATACCAGACAAGGACTGAGGTTGGGACTAGATATTCACTTAAGTATAAATACAGCGCAAGGTGCGCACACCGTGCTTAGCTTAGCTTCGTGTCTTCGTTCAGTACCTTACCCACCTTCACCACGAGTCAACGTGCAGTGAAGTGAGCAACCTTGCGTCTAACAGAGCATTGAGAACCGCGTGCGAATAGAATGGTAAAAGTGTCAGAGTTTAATGAAGTAACGTTGAGTTCGACTTAATCTAATGTGAAGTGAATAGTCGTTCATTTATTGTATATCGTGCGGCCACAGTTCTTTCGTGTGTAGCATTACCCAGTGGTTCGTCGTGTCTTTAGCTAGTGTACTTAACCAGGGTGTGTGGCCTAAATACGTCGCCCACACCCGAGGAGTCCTAGGCGGAGAACCGTTGGACATGTACACAGGAGAATCGGCGTCGGCGATTGCAGAACCATTACTGGTTGGATTATATTGATTTGGAACGTGGTACCCGGAGAAGAGCATCGTTGATTTCCACTGTCGTTTGGGATTCAACCTCGTGAGGATTACAACTCGGGCCGGCCTCATGGACGGAGGCTGGCTAGCTGTCATCAATGCTGTCGAGCATTTGGATTACAATTATTACTTTGCTGCTGATCAAGGGATTTACAAGGACCGACTCCTGTACCTGGAGTCTCTTTATTCCTCATTGAATCAGACGGAGTACCCGAACATTCCTCTACCCTCCAGGCCTTACACCCCCGGAGGGAACCCATTGTCTCCAGGCGGTACCAGTGTTGCCCTATCTAGTTGCTACTATACGACAGGTGGTGTCAACTTAGACCCATCGTAGGATTCCTGCTATTCTTAGTGACTCATGCTATTGACTGACTTTACGTATATTCTTCGCCATACAAGCGCGACCCTAATTCTCATTCTGTAACCCAACGTTGCCTAATAATAATAAATTACCCTCAAATACAATTTCTTTGTCAATGCCGTGTTCTTGTGGGTGTTCACCATCTATATTTGATGTACTGTCTGGCCAGTAATTAAAGTACATAACTAGCAGTGGTTTAATCTATCACAATCTTTAATACAGTCAGGGTTTTGTAACCCCTCAGTTACAATTGGTCCTTCGAGCCGGAGGGTATCAGTGTAATATTTAATATAATATTAATATTGACATGGCCAGCGGTGAACACTCTCCAAGCGGCTCCCCTAAGCTAGAACGCCCGCAGCGCAAACGTCAGCTACCTCCATATCTGGAGGAATTCGCTTTCGTTCGACCCCCTAGCTTATCTAAACAGACGTTAAATACGGATAAATCGGATAGTCTAAGCATGTCCAATCCTATCGACTTGGCGACCCTGCCAGTAGAGACCCCAGTGGGTTCAAACGAAACTGACTCAGCTCACGGGGGGGACCAGGTGGGACATGACGTGACTATACCTCCAGAGAGCGTCACCGGGATAGACCCCGGAGCGCTCCAGGATAAAGAACGCGCTCCAGGGATAGAACCCGACACACAACCAAGAGAAGAGAACCGCGCCCAGGAGATAGACCTCGGAGCGCGCCAGGAGAACAGATCTCCAACAAGCCCTGTCAGCACCCGATCACCTCCGTCAGTGTCATCCCCCAGCGAGGCGGACCAGAGACTGGCGCAAGCCTTGATCGCCACGCTGACAGCCTCAACCGAAAGAGACCGACTCCAGGGTGAGCGCGACCGGCTTCAAGCAAAGACGCTTAGTGAGCGCGAACACTCTGCCACGGAAAGAGAGCGCCTCCACGCGCAAGCCCTTAGTGAGCGCGAACACTCTGCCGTGGAACGAGAGCGCCTCCGGGCGCAACAATTAAGTGAGCGCGAACACTCTGCCGTGGAACGAGAGCGCCTCCAGGCTCAACAGATGAGCGAGCGCGAACAACGAGAGCGCCTCCAGGCGCAACAATTAAGCGAGCGCGAACACTCTGCAGCGGAACGAGAGCGCCTTCACGCGCAACTCCAAGCGCAAGCCCTTAGTGAGCGCGAACACTCTGCAACCGAACGAGAGCGCCTCCAGGCGCAACAAAGGAGTGAGGACGACCGCATAAGACTGGAGGAGAGGCGCCTTCAGACGGAAGAGAACATCGAATGAGACCGCGCCAATGCACAGCGCGACGCCGCCAATGCACAGCGCGAAGCAGAGCGCGACCGGATGATAGAACAATTGATCGCCAGGGCGACACCCCCTCTCTCCGCACGGAGCTCCCGGAGATCATCACGACAAGGGTCTAGGGCACCTTCCCCTACCCGACAAAGCGACCCGGGACCCGGCCAACAGGAGAAACCTGTCTACGTCTCCGAGCCCCCTCCCCGACCGGTCCATACGAGACCCAGCCAACGGGAAGAACCGGCCTACGTCGCCGAGAGACTAACTAGAAGACTCCAGGACCTAGAAGAGGAAGAGGAGGAATATCAAGCCCACCAGCACGAACGTACTCTGGACCAGGAGGACCAGTACAGCCCCGACTTCAGCCCCGAGTCACTGCACTACAAACCCCCGACCCAACTCACGGGTGAGTTTGACGTACAGTCAGCACCGAGGAACAGCACCTGGGGACCCGGCCTCTGGTACCCACCAAGTACTAACCCACGACCACACGTACGGGGAGACTTGCCCAGGAGGCCTCTTCCCCTACGCTCACCAATGTACCAGCCATCCATGGCATCGTACCTTGGCACACCGACGTTCCCAGACTTTACGCGCGAGGACAGAGCATAGTACACGGAATTACGCATGTGTTTGGAGACTATGATGTCCGATGTCCCCGACGAGTCGTACAAATATGCCATCCTCCTCAAGCATCTCAAGGTGCCCAGAGCGCATAACATAGCGCTGGCATATTCCAACTCAAGCACCCCATACTCCGCGGCTCTGGTGGCCCTCGACCAGCGTTATGGACGCATATGGGATTACGTGATCCAAGAAATACGGGATATCGACCGCCTCCCCCAAGCCAAAGACAATAGAGCACTGGATGACCTCTCTATCAAGGTACAATCCCTCGTGGGGATGCTGGGGTCCCAAAAGGAGAAGGGGAGATATGAACTGTATGCAAATTCTAATGTGGAGCGAATACTGGAGAAGCTCCCTCCAGCCCGCCAAGAGCGTTTTCGGCGGCAGAGAGACCACCGTGATCCCAACGGCCCAGAGCCATCCCTCCTAGACCTGGCCGCTTTCCTCGCAAGGGAAGTTAGCAGCCTACGACTGGACACATTCGTGTGGAGTGGATCTAGCCCAAGAGATGGACCTCGGAGGTCCAACGATAACCGCCGGTCAGTGACAGTTATGCACCAGGCCGAGTCAGTGCCGCAGCACAAGAACCACAGCACCCCCCAGACCAAGGGGAAGTGGAAGATTGTATGCCAGTACTGTGAAAATGAACATTGGCTGTCTCAATGTGACACCTTCAAGAAGCTGACCGCTGACGAGGTGAGTCAGTGGATCAAAGCCAACCGCCGCTGCTTCCGCTGCGCGCGCAGCCATATGGCAGCTGAGTGCCGCCTAAAGAAAAGATGCAGCAAGTGCGACGGCGCCCACTTGGAGGTCCTACACGACAGCGACAAGAAGAAACCCGTACCCCCAAGCAGCTCGAGAGTGAACGTCATGTACATAGACCCTGCGAAGAGCGGGAGCTCCCGAGTGCTCTTGAAGGTGGTCCGAGTGATCTTAAGCTACGAGGACAAGGTCATGGACACTTACGCCGTCCTAGACGATGGGTCAGAAAAGACTCTCCTCCTCGCATCCGCCGCAGCCCGGCTGGGTCTGCGGGGGAGCGAAGAAACAATGACAATCCGTACCATTAGAAGAGACCTGAAGACCATAAAGGGTGAAAATGTCTCCTTCACGATAGCAGCGGTCGGGCAGCCCGAGAAGCAGTATAGCATCACTAATGCCTTCACCAGCCACGACATAGGCCTGTCACAGTACACCTACCCCATCCCAAAGCTGATGGAGAAATACGTGCACCTACGTCAACTACCTATACCGCTCATCGACGACGCCACCCCGACCCTGCTCATAGGATCCGACCACGCACACCTCATCGTCCCAACGGACCGGGTCCACATCGGGCCCAGAGGCTGTCCAGCAGCGGTCGAGACCCGCCTGGGTTGGACACTACCAGGCCCCCTCTCCGGGTCTTCCAACCGACCGACAGCCACTCGCTGTCTCTACACGAGGATAAACGAAGAAGACACCACCCTCTTACAGCACGTCGAGAGGCTATGGACACTAGACGCGATGCCCTTTAAGAATGAAAAGAAACTCGTTCGCTCAAAGGAAGACACTTATGCCATAGCCCTCCTCGAGCAGAGGACAAAGAGAGTCGAGGTCAATGGAGTGATGAGATACGCAACTCCACTCTTGAGGCGAGAGGGTATGCCCACCCTCCACGCCTCAAAAGAAGCGACGGAGCGATATCTACTGAACACCGAGCGGCGTCTAGCCAAAGACCCCACTCAAGCCACTGTGTACCGCGCTGAGATCGACAAGCTGATCACAGCGGGACACCAAAAGAAAATTGACATTCAAGAGGCCGACCAGACGATCGAATCTTGGTACGTGCCCCACCACAAGGTCCACCACAACGGCAAGGATCGCATTGTATTCAACTGCAGCTACCAGATCGGACTACAAAATCTGAATAAAGAACTCTTGCCCGGCCCGACACTCGGCCCCTCTCTCCTCGGCGTACTACTACGTTTCCGCCAAGACAAGGTGGCCATCAGCGGCGACATCAAAGGGATGTTCCTGCAGGTGCGACTAGTAGAGGAGGACAAGCCCTTGCTGCGGTTCCTATGGAGAGAGAGGATCAAAGATGAGCAACCATCCATCTACCAATGGGAGGTCCTCCCCTTCGGAACCACATGCAGCCCATGCTGTGCTACGTTCGCACTGCAAAAACATGTGACAGAAGACCCTGAAGCTGACGAGGAGGTCAGACAAAGTGTAGAGAGGAGTTTCTACGTGGACAACTGTCTGCAAAGCGTCTCGACGCCAGAAGAAGCCGAAGCCCTCCTGCTCAAGCTCCGCGCCTCACTGATCAAAGGCGGCTTTGATCTCCGGCAGTGGGCCAGCAGTGACCCTCAAGTACTTCGCAGCCTCTCCCCAGAGACAAAGGCAGCAAGCAGCGAGACCTGGATGGCGACCACCCCAGGTGAAGCACAGGAAATGACATTGGGCCTAGTCTGGCGCTTCAAAACAGACTCGCTCCATTACAAATACACACCCCTGACCACGGAGCAGGGAAGGTCGACCCCTCTACCGACCACCAGACGGAGCGTATACAGAACACTCGCCAGTCAATACGACCCGCTGGGGTGTATCCTACCTTACACCACTCGGGCGAAAATGATTGTACGAGAGCTGTGGGACAAGGAACAGGGCTGGGACGACCCCATACCCGACCACCTAGCTTCCACCTGGAGAGAGTGGGAGAGAGAACTCAGCTCGCTCCAAAATGTGAACATACGCCGAAGCTACTTCCCACCCACAGTGCGGCTGGAGACGTGCCAGATGGACCTGCACGTCTTCAGCGACGCCTCGGAAGTGGTCTACGGTTCGGTGGCTTACTTGCGGGCCCGAGAGGAGGGAGGAGAAATACACACAGCCTTCATCCTGGCTCGCTCAAGGATAGCCCCCCGCAAGCAACAATCCATCCCGCGTCTAGAGCTCTGCGCAGCTCTGGTAGGCGCGCAACTCGCCACGTTAATCCAACGTGAACTCACCATCCCGGTGCAAAGAACAATCTTGTGGTCAGACTCCATGACCGTACTCACATGGATCCAGTCCGATTCTTGTAGATACAAGGTCTTCGTGGGAGTCAGAATCAGAGATTCAAGACCTAGTAGGATCAGCGTGCTGGAGGTACGTGGACACGAAACGGAACCCAGCCGATGTCATCACACGGGGGATGTCCCTAGATTACCTCACACGTCACAATATCTACAGTGACGGTCCTGAGTTCCTCAAGCTCCCGGAGGAAGAGTGGCCTACCCCCACCCCTCGGGAGGCTAGTCAAGAGGAGGCAGAGATCAAGAAATCTATGTTCTGTGGGTTGACGCACACCCCAGTCCCCACTGACCCTAACATAGACGACTGCCTCACCTTTGAGAGTGCGCAGCTAAAGACATTCCTGTGGCACCACCCTGAGGTCCCCCCCACTACCGACATTAACGCATCGAACTACGCAGAGGCAGAACTCCTTCTGCTACAGCGAGCCCAAAGAGACTCGTTCCCCAACGAGCTAGACTGCCTGCAGGGAACAAAGCCAATCCCGTCAGACAGCAGACTGCTCCACTTGGCCCCCGAGCGCGACACCCATGGCCTCATCAGGGTGGGTGGTCGTCTGAGACGGGCCCCGGACTTAACGGATGACGTCAAGTTTCCTATAGTCCTCAACAGCCGACACAAGGTCACTGAGCTCATCATAAAGAAATACGACGAGGATGTGCACCACGCTGGGGCAGAGAGAGTCTTCGCTGAGATCCGACGTCGCTATTGGATACTGAACGGAAGAGAAGCAGTACGTCGCTTCCAGCGGACTCGTCTAGACTGTCGCAAGTGGCGAGCATAGCCCAGTATACCCAGGATGGCCGACCTGCCTCACTGTCACACCCGACCCGTGGCGAGGCTGATAGAGTTGCCGAGGCTCCCTGACTCCCCTGATGATGATCATGACCCACTGACTTTGTAGATTGCCCTACTCCCCACAACAGACATTGAGCAGTTGACTGGACTATTAATCTGTCTCCCTTTAACTAATTAGGTGCGGACTAATTAGGAGGCGGCTGTTGTGAAGGGCCAGATTAAACTGAGAATCTACCTTTATTGTTTGATATACTTTGTATATTATTTATATATATACACGGAATATCCCTTTACCTGCGTTCAAACCAGAGTAATATTCGCTCTCCTATTGGACAGCGCCCCCAGGCGCCAGCGCGCAAGCCCCCAACGGCAGGTTCAAAGACAAGTGCAGGCATGTCGGAACATGCCCGGAGTCAGCGTAGTGATACCAGACAAGGACTGAGGTTGGGACTAGATATTCACTTAAAGGTCCCATGCATTATAAATGTCATTTTTCAGTCTCTAGCATTGTATTATAGTAATAGGAGTTCGTATCAATGTGTTTTAGGGTCTAAATACCATATTGGCGAATTGCTCCGTTTCAGCCCAGCCCCTCTGTGCCTCTAGTAAATCGGGTCATTTTGATTTGAAGTCCCGAGTCACGTCACTGGGCGCTGTGGATAGCGCACGGTGATGCGATTGGCTCTGTGGTTGGAGCTAATGCCCGCCCCCATTCTTGGTACCTACAACCTAGAAACAGGAATGCAGTCACTTGCATATCTTCCACGATGAGCAAACCCTGCAGAACATGTTCTGTTCCTGGCTGTAAAGCTACTAATACGTCTTTGCACGGTTTTCCCGTCGATGCCGAACTTCGCCAACAATGGAACAAGTTCGTTTTTGGGGACCCTCCAAGTTCTGTCGCAACGTCTAATACTCGGGTTTGTACTGCACATTTTTCCACCGAGGACGTTGCCAATCAAGGTCTTTTTGATGCTGGCGTGGTATCCTGGTTGGTGCTAAACAAAGGAGTTGTACCTACAATACGCGACCCGACACAAGTAGTAAGTAGATATGTCGTAATTAGCCAGCTAACTTACTAACTGTTGCTAGCTACTGTTAGGAAATACCCTTATAGTTCTTTTATTGAATGAAGCAGTGAGACAAGTTGAGTCTGAAGTCTGGTGCCGCCAAGGTTTTTATCTCGAAGTACACAGAGAACACAGGAAGGATAGCTCTTCAATCCGGACCACGCACCTCCGCACACAGAGCGAGCCAGTGCCAAGTGGTGGTCTCGTCAATACATCGTCACATCATTTATACATTTCTCGTCAGAATGGTGTGTGTATATCTCTCGGTGTGTATCCATGAATGTGTGTGTGGTGTGTGTGTGTGTGTGTGTGTGTGTGTGCTGGTGTTTGCTTAGATGGGGTGAAGGAGGGGCTGTTTTCCTCCGCTCTCCTTATCAGATGGTGTGTGTATTTCTCTCGGTGTGTATGCATTGGTGTCTGTGTGGTGTGTGTGTGTGTGTGTGTGTGTGTGCTGGTGTTTGCTTAGATGGGGGAAAGGAGGGGCTGATTCCTCCGCTCTCCTTATCAGATGCTTTTCTGTGTGTTCATGTGTGTTAGTGTGCTAGAGTGTGTGTGTGTGTGTGTGTGTGTTGGTGTGTTAGAGTGTGTGTGTGTCGGTGTGTGTGTGTGCTAAAGTGAGACACTCTCGACAGCACAAAAGGGGGGGGGTGTGTATGTCTCTCTATGTGTGTGCATTGATGTCTGAGATGACGGCATATAATTTGTGTGTGTGCATGTGTGTGTGTGTGTGAGTGTGTGTGTGTCGGTGTGTGTGTGGGCTTTTGCATGCTTCTGATATCATCATGCACCTGTGTCCAGTATGTCCTGTGTCCAGTATGTTTACACAGAGACCATTTCATCGGGTCCCGTGTTTACACAGAGACATCTGACGTCAGTGTACAGAAGATATATAAGATATTGACAACAGATCAATGAATTAAAACTATCAATCCCCCTTTTGACATATAAATCTATATGTCAACACAACAATTCATTGTGCACCCAACAATATGACACAACCATCACTCATCAAGACATACACTAAGCATGGACCTGTTAAAAGGCCAAGGTCAGGAACAAATAGAGTACATCGCTTTGACATATACCTACATATCGGATGACCACCAACACTGTCATCAATACACCAGACCTGCACTTAATCCAAGGCAGGCCATAGATCAACCCGTGAAATACTAATTACAATCACACAATATAAATTCATAGAGGAATGAAAACACAAAAAAAAATAACAATAAACTGACGTTGATTTAACCTCAACCAGGACCTGTAAAATATGGAAATGATGCTTGACCGCTTTCGCACAATGCACATGCCTGAAATACTATGTAAGACAGTTCAGACAGGTCAGTTTTCTTTTGCACAATATCACTCATATTTCAAGACAGCTCAGTTGTAGTTCAGTCACATTTTGCATAATTTCAATCAATTTATAAGACAGTCCAGTTTTAGTTCAGTCACATTTTGCATAATTTCAATCAATTTATAAGACAGTCCAGTTTTAGTTCAGTCACATTTTGCATAATTTCAATCAATTTACACTTTCTCATCTATTATTCTAATATTCTTATTTCAATTAATTATTTAAATTCAGTAATTTATTCAGTTGTTGTGTGGAGTCCAATTCAGTTCAATTTATTCAGTTGCTGTGTGGAGTCCACACAGAGTCCAAACACCGCAGGCCATCAGGCAGAGAGGGGCGACCGACACCGTCAGTCAGCCATCACCCCCAGAGGACACTGCATCATACTGAATTCAGGCCGAAGTCCTGTTGCCGGCCCCTCCCCCTCAATCCGGCACCAGCCCTATATTTTCAGGCGAGCAGCGAGCAACAGCTCGTGACATCGTCGGGGTTGTATTTCCACCCCACCACCGGCGGAGAAGGGCCTCGGTACGGTTCTCAGCATGACCACAGCGTCCCTAATGAAGCGGATGACAGCTGACCGTTCCCCATCGCGTCCATGGTCGCTCAGCCTCTCCCCAACCCGATAGCCTGTTGGAAGAATCAAAGCACACAGAACACCACACAGCTTACTCAACAACCAGTACAATGCATCCAGACTTATTTATGAGAAAACCCATTGATTGAAATACATAAAAAAATGCGTAAAGAACCACTCAACTTCCAGATTCCGAGTTCCGGCATATCAGCGTCATACTCCGTCACCATCACCCAAACTCACAAATGAAAAAGAAGAAAAAATAATGCAATGATTTTCAATGGTTGCAATCTCTATGCCGAAGGATCATTAGAAAATCAGACTAAAATTCACATAAATCAAAACAAAACACACATTGTCCCACATAAGAGTATACAATATCCCATGAGTAGACAATATTCTAATGAGTATATGATAAAAAGAAAAGAAAGAAAAAAATATATATATCTTGTCCCCATTCTCACAACCCTACCACGACCTCATAGAAACTTGCAGTTGGTTCCCCCACATCCTCATCCCCGGATGCCATCATGTCAGCAGAGTCCGGTGGCTCAGACACGGGGGACCCCAGCTGGACAGGAAAGAGACGGGGAGGAGAGCCGGCCGGTGCATCCTCCAAGGGCTCCTCATAGGCCGGTGCCTTGAGCACGGATCCTGCAGTCGCCTCGTGGGCATCCTCTCCATCCCCCAACAGGGCCCCCAACTCGCCCATACACAGGGCCTCCAACTTGCCCATACCATGCATCCCCCCTCTCCATCACCTACACACCCAGCATCCCCTCCATTCACCATCATCTGGTACCCAG
Source organism: Notolepis coatsorum (assembly GCF_963971535.1). NCBI lineage: Eukaryota > Metazoa > Chordata > Actinopteri > Aulopiformes > Paralepididae > Notolepis > Notolepis coatsorum. The sequence goes on along the minus strand of NC_140167.1, from coordinate 93,490,519 downwards.
CATCCCCTCCATTTCTGTATTTACAGTGTAACTAGACAATAATATGCGAACAACTTGAAACACACTTGGATTCCATTCATACTAGTCTGCTCACTGGACACCGTGACAGTATTATTATTTATATAATTGTATTATATTTCCTGGTCAGAGTTGTTATTAGTTACACCATGAGAACGTTGAGGATTCTCTTCCCCTTGCAGTGTATGTAGTCTCTGTAACAAAACAACTTTGTTATGTATTTCGGTATCGTCTAATTACATCATGATTAAAGTGATGATGGAGATTATGATTTTTTAGAGTCGTGACCGACCAGACGGTCCACGTGGGGAACACTTGAAGAGTTGAGGATCGACTGGCTCTTCAGTCTGGATCGGTACGTAGAATGATAGCTCGTCAAGCCATAGAAACAACGAATTGAGAGGAAATAAAATTAGAAATCTTTAGAAATAAAACTCCCCCTGCGGGTATTTTAAATACAATAAAAAGCATAAAACAAGAAGAGCGGAAGTTTGAATACAATCAGTCTGATTAAACCAGAGAGAGAAAAACAAACATATATATTTAACCAGTCTTCCCTGATTTAGGAGTTAACCCCCTAGGTGTCGCCACCACACCTCATACAACCCTCTAATACCTTCTCATACCACCTTCTCATACCTCTCATTACACCCACTAATACCTTCTCATACCACCTACTAATACCTTCTCATTACACCTACCAATACCTTCTCATTACACCTACTAATACCTTCTCATTACACCTACTAATACCTTCTCATTACACCTACTAATATCTTCTCATTACACCTACTACAGTGGCGGCTTCCTCCCTTTCTACCCTCAATCTCAGCTAATTCCAGTCTACATCCAGTCTACACCCACTCCCCCTTAGGCCTAAGAGAGAGGGAACACAAGATAGATTAATGGGGATTGAGGGGGGGAAACGTAATCACCCTTCCTTCTCCTGCCCCATTTCGCAACATACCTTCTTTAAAAAATGCTACGTCACGGATTGACATTGACACAAATCTCTCTGCGCCCATTGATTGTAGCTGAGCTATAATGCCTGACCTAGACGTAAAACCCATAGCCCCCACAGGGCTGTACGCTAAGCTTTTTCACTTAGGGGCACACTTGCCCCTAAATGAGAAATTTAGGGGCAAAAAATTTTTTTTTTTTTTTTTTTTAGGGGCACATTTTTAAATAACTATTTTACCATTATTTATATCGATTGTTTTTGATTAAAAAAAATTATATAATTATTATTTTGAATAAAATATATATATATTATATAATCATACTTGTAGTTGTATTATCTGCGAGACATCGCCACCTCGCTGTCTGCAAACAGCTCCACTGTCTGTGTGTATACTCGAGCAAGGATTCTCCGGGGGTGCAGCTGGACCCTAAACGCTACATTCAGAATCAGCATGCAAAAGAATTCTCCGGCGCTGCACCTGGACCCTAGTCAGCAGCCCTCACTCATGCGATGTAAACCAGGGACTCGAATACGCATGTTGTTGTTGTAGGTAGTTTGCAGGACGCTTGTAGGACATTGATGCCAGGAGCTTTCTGTAGCTACTGCTGGATGGCGTTGGGACAACGCCTCAGTGAACTATTTAGTTTACTGCGACATTTCGTAGTGACTAGTTACCTAGCCAACCGAGGTATTATGCACTGGACTATTGCTGATGGATTTGTTGATGTCGGGAGCTATCCGTAGCTAGCCGGCTGGATAACGTTACACAATGCCTCAAAGTCATGTATTAAACTAAGTGAATAGTTGACTGGGTCATTTTGTAACGGTAGCTAACGTTATCTCACGAAGGTCCCACACTGACTAGACTAACGTCACGGTGAGGCAATAGCCTCTGTTTACATGCAACAGGTGGGGAGGGGGTAGCAGCAGCAGCAGCAGCAGCAGTGCGCGGTGCGCGCTTCATGTGTGCTGAGACAGCGAGTGAGAACTCCGCTAAAGAATTGGATCATGATTAAACTGCAATGTGGAGAGAGACCTGTTCCCTCGCTCCGCGGCCGCATCCCTCTACCACAGAGCAGCACACTAATGCAATATGGACGATATTTATTCTAATAATAATAGGTTGGCCTCCCTACCACTATTCATTTTAATATAATGATAATGGCCCCCTTATCAACAACATAACGCACCGGTTTTGTATCCCGTGACGAATATTCATATATCCACTTGACTCGACTGGACACATGGCTTTACCCATCACTATGGAACTTCATACTTTTGTCACCCCTATAAAAATGCAGCCGTGACTACGTGGGCTACGTGGAACGGTGCTATATAGGCCTTTAACCACGGCAACCCAATATGCCTTTAACCACGGCAATTCAATAGTGACTCTAACCCACACTATGGAAAGGTGCTACCTAGGCCCTTAACCACGGAGGACTTTTAACCAGGGTTCTTTAACCCGGGGACTTTAACCCCTCTTTTAGGACTTTAACCTCCGGTGGGAACTTTAACCCTGGGTCTCAAACCCTATTTAGCAGACCTTAGGGCCTCAAACCCTATTTAGCAGACCTTAGGCCTCAAACCCTATTTATCAGACCTTAGGCCTCAAACCCTATTTATCAGACCTTAGGCCTCAAACCCTATTTATCAGACCTTAGGCCTCAAACCCTATTTATCAGACCTTAGGCCTCAAACCCTATTTATCAGACCTTAGGCCTCAAACCCTATTTATCAGACCTTAGGCCTCAAACCCTATTTATCAGACCTTAGGCCTCAAACCCTATTTATCAGACCTTAGGCCTCAAACCCTATTTATCAGACCTTAGGCCTCAAACCCTATTTATCAGACCTTAGGCCTCAAACCCTATTTATCAGACCTCAACTCGATAAAGAAAACAACAACTGCACGAAATCCTATGCAGGCATATTTCATTCAAATGACAAACCTATTATAAATTTGGAATTTGCCAATTTGCTGAACATTTAGTAATGGGTTTTCAGCTCACCTCGTCATTTGAAGAAAAAGCACCGGCTCTCGTTTCGACCTGGACCAATGCACTCAACCGTTTATGACTCGTCAGTCAGTCCCGGGACGAAATGCACGACACGGACAAGAAGACAAAAAAAAAAAAAAAAAAAAAAAAAAAATACAGATTATGATCAATTATTCCTGTGCTCTCACATATACCAATATTCAGAACAAATCATAAATTTAGAGTTTTCAATGTGCAGGAATTTCAGTTAAATAGGTGTAACCTGCTCACCTTTTCAATTTTTTAGCGCTTGTTTTGTCACTGAAGACGAGACACCTTGGTTGGGACTCCAGACGACAACTGGTTCACCGCGATCAATCCAATCCCGAGACGAGCCCCCATTTGTTAGGAAATACCCTTATAGTTCTTTTATTGAATGAAGCAGTGAGACAAGTTGAGTCTGAAGTCTGGTGCCGCCAAGGTTTTTATCTCGAAGTACACAGAGAACACAGGAAGGATAGCTCTTCAATCCGGACCACGCACCTCCGCACACAGAGCGAGCCAGTGCCAAGTGGTGGTCTCGTCAATACATCGTCACATCATTTATACATTTCTCGTCAGAATGGTGTGTGTATATCTCTCGGTGTGTATCCATGAATGTGTGTGTGGTGTGTGTGTGTGTGTGTGTGTGTGTGTGCTGGTGTTTGCTTAGATGGGGTGAAGGAGGGGCTGTTTTCCTCCGCTCTCCTTATCAGATGGTGTGTGTATTTCTCTCGGTGTGTATGCATTGGTGTCTGTGTGGTGTGTGTGTGTGTGTGTGTGTGTGTGCTGGTGTTTGCTTAGATGGGGGAAAGGAGGGGCTGATTCCTCCGCTCTCCTTATCAGATGCTTTTCTGTGTGTTCATGTGTGTTAGTGTGCTAGAGTGTGTGTGTGTGTGTGTGTGTGTTGGTGTGTTAGAGTGTGTGTGTGTCGGTGTGTGTGTGTGCTAAAGTGAGACACTCTCGACAGCACAAAAGGGGGGGGGTGTGTATGTCTCTCTATGTGTGTGCATTGATGTCTGAGATGACGGCATATAATTTGTGTGTGTGCATGTGTGTGTGTGTGTGAGTGTGTGTGTGTCGGTGTGTGTGTGGGCTTTTGCATGCTTCTGATATCATCATGCACCTGTGTCCAGTATGTCCTGTGTCCAGTATGTTTACACAGAGACCATTTCATCGGGTCCCGTGTTTACACAGAGACATCTGACGTCAGTGTACAGAAGATATATAAGATATTGACAACAGATCAATGAATTAAAACTATCACTACGTTCACTGTTTGTATGTGGGAGGGAACCTTGGGGGGTGGGTGAGGTATGTTATCATCAATACAATCTAACGTTATTGTATATAACTGCTGCTCTTTATAAAGTAACGTTATAGAAAACTATTGAAGCAAGCTAGTCATAACTGCTCAATAAAAAAACACAACTAGTGAGAGGTAAACAAGGTAACGTTATATTTGTGGCTTGGATTATATAATGTAATTGTTTTACTATTTGGTAATTCTTAGGCCACAAGTTCCAGCGCCAATGTACACCTGCCTCCAGCTTCAAGGGACATCAGTTGCCAGACCGACAACCCAAATATACGTTCTGTTGGTACACAGCTGTCTATGAAAACACTACGGTCACATGTCAAGAGTCAAGGTAGGTTTGTAACTCAGTGTGATGTAATGTAATAATGTGACCCAGGATTGTGTAGATTGGCCCTTCCTTTCACCGCTTTCACCGCCACACCACATTAGATTAGCCTTTTCACAGTTTCTACGTCAAATGTATATACTCCCTTTTCTTGACTCCTTCTGTATCACAAACAGTACTGTATTTGCAAATCTGGTATGTCATAAATGTATAGATGTAGCAGTACTGACTATCTGTATGTCATGTATGTCATATATGTCCTGATGAATTGAAAATGGGGGACCCTGATGTAAACAAGACGAAAGTTAATAAAGTTTTCAATCAATCAATCAATCAATCCCTTGTTTGACTAAACTATGTTTTGTAAATAGGTGTTCAGGCGAAAGTCGTGTCTGTATCTGTCGGGGTGGGGACCCCAACTACTGGCTACTGGTCTAATCAACAGGGACCCTCCATGTCAACACCTGTGAAGGCGTTTAGACCCAGTAAAAGACCACGACTGGAGTCTGATGACGATGAAGTGACCTACAGCTCGATAGACGTTCCAGAGCCTCATGATTCCACTTTCAACATTGACTCTTTGATGAGCGAGCCCTCAATTGTAGCGTAAGTTGTTACAAAAATCTCCATGGCCCGTAAATAGAAAAGCTGTATAGTTGTGCCGTGTTATTTATTTGTGTTTTTCTCGAGCAGGGAACCGTCAAAACCAATCTATGAGGTCCAGAAATACATCGTTTACGAAGACAGTCTACTGGAATTATTCCAACAGTGTCCGGTGTGCGATGCTCGATGTCATATCAAGAAGACTACGCGAGGGACCTTCTTGGCTGTCTCCCAAGTCTGCCCCAGTTGTAAATATAGCCGAAAGTGGGCCAGTCAGCCTCTCATAGGGAGCACACCAGCTGGAAATATTCAGCTGTCGGCAGCTGTTTTTTTCACTGGCTCATCTTTCACCCAAATGGAGAAGGTATTTGATTTGATTGATTTGATTGACAAGTCAGATATACATTATGTTTTTGTTTGTGATTCACACATGCATATTAACAAAGCGTTATTCATTTATTCTTTTAGGTTCTCAATGCGTTACATGTCTCGACAATCAAGTACAGAGCGTTTCGGGAACACGCCAAGAAGTTCTTGGAACCGGCAGTTCTGAGTATGTGGAATACGGACCAAGAGGTTACCCTCGCCAGATTAAGCCAGGAAGAGATGGTGATAATCGGTGGTGACATGCGAGCCGATTCTCCAGGTTAGAAAAAGCTCCCCAATGTCAAATTTCTACTTTATGAATACATTTTTAATATTGCACTACATTGATTGAAATTGTTATTATTATTTTCAACAGGCCACAGTGCTAAGTACGGTAGTTACTCTGTGATGGAACTCGCCACCAATCATGTCATAGACGTCCAACTAATTCAGGTAATTAACAAGTCTGAAGACACCGCACCCTTCATTGTGCTCAAACAAACACATCTCACAAAGCTCTCGGTCTTGAATCTTGAATCGCTGTAGGTGTGAAGTGGTCTGGCTGTGTGTGTGAGCGGGGGTTAGGAAATGGAAATTGTGGGATGGCGGAATGTAGTGTTTTTGACGCTGGTGACTATTTTGAAACGGCTATTTCATTGCTCTTCCCTTCCTTGCTTGTACCTCAACAGAGCAATGAGGTAGGGGGCAGCTACCATATGGAATTGGAAGGCTTGAGGAGAAGCCTCGCTCTTCTGAAGGACCGAGATGTGACCTTGGACTGTATTGTCACAGATCGTCACCCGCAGATTCAAAAGTACCTGAGAGATCTGGGCATCAAACACTTCTACGATGTGTGGCACGTGGCCAAAGGTATGTCGAAAGGCATCCCACATTCAATCCCACCCCCACCTACCCAATCCAATGTACAGTTTCTACGCCTAATGTATATACTCTTTTCTTTCTGGACTCTTTTTGTATCACAAACAGTACTGTAATTGCAAATCTGGTATGTCATAAATGTATATATGTAGCAGTACTGTCTATCTGTATGTCATGTATGTCATACGACTGTTATGTAATGTTATGTTATGTAATTCAAGGTCTGTCTAAGAAGCTGGACAAGGTTGCACAAGCTAAAGACTGCAAGGTGATAAAAAAATGGCGCCCACACATATCTAACCACCTCTACTGGACCGCTGCCACATCGAAGACGCCCGCTGAGAGGGTGGCTAGGTGGAAGTCATGTCTCAATCACATGATGAATGTACATGAACACGACGAAGAACCACTCTATCCGCGTTGTCTTCATGCTGACCGTGTATCGAGAGATAGTAGCAAGTGGGTTAAACCTGGTATGTCTGTCTGTCTTTCATCATGAATATATACTCAACATATTTATTTATGTCCTCATTCTAGATTGGTGTGATTTACAAATGTATACTTGCTTGAATAATTCTAATCTACTGTAATATACTCTAATGAAATATCTGAATGCAATTTCTTTTTTACTTTAGACTCAAAACCGGCCCACCAGCTCGAGAAGGTTCTGCTAAACACAAGGATCATCAAAGATGTCTCCAAACTAAGTCCACACCATCAAACGTCTTCACTGGAGTCCTATCACAGTGTGATTTTACGTTTTGCCCCAAAAAACGTTGTCTTTTCATACATTGGAATGCTTTGCAGGTATTTTATATTGTGTACAAATGACTAATTATGGACTCCTGATTTGTCAAATAACTCATTATGTTGCATTAGATAACCTCAGATCAACTACAAATATATTGCTTATCGAAATTTTCCTTTCAGACTATACCTAGCTGCAATGCATTTCAATGAAAACTCAAATCGGCAGCAAGCGACCGACGCTTCGGGAGCCCCGGCTTACAAGATGAGCTTTCCCAAGGCCAAAAAGGGTGGGCACACTATAAAACCAAGGAAAATCGCTCCCACAGTCAGTAAGTCAAAATATCAACATTTATTATTGCACACACATGACCTATATAAATAGAAAAATATTTCCACTTACAGTGGAACAGCATTAATAACAATAAATTGAATAAATAATAACCTTTTTAACATGACAAAACAAATAACAATTTCTCATTTACAGACTATGTCAACCAGCTTATGGAGCTCCTGTTTGACTCCGTCATTCGTGACCCCCAACCATATATCCAGGTGGTTGAGCAGATTCCCATCCCAGAACATCTGTGCGCACAGTTCGACAGGCCTTCCATGGAAGAAGCGGTTGCCGCCTATGTGTCACGCTTCAATCTTGTACCGGTCTGAAGCCAGTATAGACACCATCAGCATCCGGAAATTCGGTGCGGATTCGAACCACTACACAGGAAGGGATTACTACCCTCACTCTGCGTCCTAAGTATCCCCAACACCACGCCACAAAACACCTGTACGCGATATATCTGAAACGGCTAAAGAAAAAGAAGTATTATATTTATGCACAAATATTTAAAAAAAAAGCTGTGAAATAACCATTTGTCATGTCATGTCATTGGACAGTAGCAAGCATTGATTATATGGGATGTGCAATAAGGATTAGATTGTGTTTGCAAGAAAGATTAGTATAGTCTGAGAGATGCAAGATGGAGAAACACCTGTAAAAAAATATATAAATCTGTAATAAATATTATTTACTTATTGATTCCGCTTGCTGGTATCCGGCCAAAATCTGCCTTGTATATATTAGTTGCCATTTGGATGGTATAGGGGTTGAAGCACACTGGATCCAATCCCGGATGAACAACCATGCACAGTAGTCCAGTTGGTTCCTGGTTAATTTGACGTCTGACCTATATATAGAAAATTAAATCGTTAGCCATATGCATGGTTTTCAGTGCTACCAAGATGCAAGGTTGTGTTACTACTTTACCTGTGGAACTTCCATGCAGCATACATTCTCAGCCTCTGTTGGCATCCGTTCACAATTTCCGCATGTGCACCTAGTAGATTGATTTGAGGGTGAATGAAATTATCAATCAATGATCAAAATTGCCACAATACAGTACTGCTCAATACCAACACAACTGCTATGATGGAGACCAGAGAAAGACTTTCGTCTTGTTTACATCAGGGTCCCCCATTTTCAATTCATCGTAACATATATGACATATAGATAGACAGTACTGCTACATCTATATATTTATGACATACCATATTTGTAAATACAGTACTGTTTGTGATGCAAAGAGAGCCCAGAAAAAAAGGATATACATTTGCCGTAGAAACTGTACATAGGAGTGGGGGGGGGGGACACTGTATAAAACGGTAGCTGCTCTTTATAAACTAACATTTTGGCCAACTATTGAAGCAAGGTAACGTTACTTATAGTAAGCTATCGAAGCAAAAGCTGGCTGATCGATCAAGTAAGTAAGTACCGTTATTTCGGCAACCATTAGACTAACGGTGGAATCAACTTACCAATCGTAAACTATTTGTAAGCCTCGATCGCTGTTGTGTGGGGGGTGTGTGAGTACAATCTAACGTTAGTGTGTGTTTTCGACGGGCCGCGACAGAAGTACACTGTATACAGTATAACTGCTGCTCTTTATAAACTAACATTTTGGCAAACTATTGAAGCAAGGTAACGTTACTTATAGTAAGCTATCGAAGCAAAAGCTGGCTGATCGATCAAGTAAGTAAGTACCGTTATTTCGGCAACCATTAGACTAACGGTGGAATCAACTTACCAATCGTAAACTATTTGTAAGCCTCGATCGCTGTTGTTTGGGGGGGGTGTGAGTACAATCTAACGTTAGTGTGTGTTTTCGACGGGCCGCGACAGAAGTACACTGTATACAGTATAACTGCTGCTCTTTATAAACTAACATTTTGGCAAACTATTGAAGCAAGGTAACGTTACTTATAGTAAGCTATCGAAGCAAAAGCTGGCTGATCGATCAAGTAAGTTAGTACCGTTATTTCGGCAACCATTAGACTAACGGTGCAATCAACTTACCAATCGGAAACTATTTGTAAGCCTCGCTGTTGCAAATCGACTTCTTCTTCTTCTTCTGAATCATACTGTGGGTCGCTCTCTGGATCCCAAACATAATGTACAGCCATGATTGTTGATTGTTATTAATGCTGTTAGTTAGTAAAATTGGTATATGTTTTGCGTGTCGAAATAAAAACACCTGAGAGGGAAGGACGGGGAGATGGGCGGAGCTATTTGGTGGGTGGCTGTCACTCAAAGCATTCTGCTAGTATGGGTGGAGCCAAGCCAATAATAGCCTGATTTCATGAGGCTGAAAAATGCTGGTTTTGAGTACAAGATTAGAAATATAAAACAATGATTATTTTTGGAATAAACATTACAGATGTGTTACATAGACTCACAGGAATTGTGTAAAGTTGCCCAAATAGTGCTAGGAATAGCAGTGCATAGCCCCTTTAAGTATAAATACAGCGCAAGGTGCGCACACCGTGCTTAGCTTAGCTTCGTGTCTTCGTTCAGTACCTTACCCACCTTCACCACGAGTCAACGTGCAGTGAAGTGAGCAACCTTGCGTCTAACAGAGCATTGAGAACCGCGTGCGAATAGAATGGTAAAAGTGTCAAGAGTTTAATGAAGTAACGTTGAGTTCGACTTAATCTAATGTGAAGTGAATAGTCGTTCATTTATTGTATATCGTGCGGCCACAGTTCTTTCGTGTGTAGCATTACCCAGTGGTTCGTCGTGTCTTTAGCTAGTGTACTTAACCAGGGTGTGTGGCCTAAATACGTCGCCCACACCCGAGGAGTCCTAGGCGGAGAACCGTTGGACATGTACACAGGAGAATCGGCGTCGGCGATTGCAGAACCATTACTGGTTGGATTATATTGATTTGGAACGTGGTACCCGGAGAAGAGCATCGTTGATTTCCACTGTCGTTTGGGATTCAACCTCGTGAGGATTACAACTCGGGCCGGCCTCGTGGACGGAGGCTGGCTAGCTGTCATCAATGCTGTCGAGCATTTGGATTACAATTATTACTTTGCTGCTGATCAAGGGATTTACAAGGACCGACTCCTGTACCTTGAGTCTCTTTATTCCTCATTGAATCAGACGGAGTACCCGAACATTCCTCTACCCTCCAGGCCTTACACCCCCGGAGGGAACCCATTGTCTCCAGGCGGTACCAGTGTTGCCCTATCTAGTTGCTACTATACGACAGGTGGTGTCAACTTAGACCCATCGTAGGATTCCTGCTATTCTTAGTGACTCATGCTATTGACTGACTTTACGTATATTCTTCGCCATACAAGCGCGACCCTAATTCTCATTCTGTAACCTAACGTTGCCTAATAATAATAAATTACCCTCAAATACTATTTCTTTGTCAATGCCGTGTTCTTGTGGGTGTTCACCATCTATATTTGATGTACTGTCTGGCCAGTAATTAAAGTACATAACTAGCAGTGGTTTAATCTATCACAATCTTTAATACAGTCAGGGTTTTGTAACCCCTCAGTTACAGTTAGGCTAAAGACCAGGCCTGAACACTATTGGACTGAATAACAAAAGGACGATAGACAAACACACCGAAAGATCATTAGAATAGACTCTTCAAGGACAATAACATCTGATAACATCTGATTATGAGGTTCTGTTTATAGCAATAAAACAACGCTTTTCCTCATAAGGTATTTCACGGTGTCGAAGTGTCGAATTCTTACGGAGGTGGAGAATTAGTATGGTTTATGGATTGCACTAACGGGGGAGATAAGGATCTTATCAGCCAGTGTCGTAGACGTCAGGACCATTAAAATGACACAGCGCAGAGGAATTGGATGGAGGGCCAAACAGACGAAGACGTGATACTGGCCAGTTTGATCAGGATCTTACAGTGGGATCAAGTGCAACAGCAGTAGAATCGATGAGGTCACTGTCCCAACCTGTAACGATACAAGTTGGATGTTAAGACACTTGAATTATGTAGACCATAAACAAAATTCAGTCCATCTGCAATGTTAGCAGTATTTTTACAAAATAAGATAAAAGACAGCAGTTCATCACAAGAAGCTCTGCCACTCAAAATATGAATATACAGTACCAGTAAAAAGCTTGGATGCACTCATTCAAGTGAATGGGAAGACACTTTTGACTGGTTGATAATACAAAATGCCTCGTACATTTTTCACAGAAGTTCAGTGAAAAACAACAAGAATGGTATGCTCAAAAGCAGCTTACCAACGTCAGCATCCACTTCAGTGTCATCCTCAGGAGGATCAGCTATCAGCAGGAGCTCTTGAAGCTCACTGGTGGATGGAAGCCGTCTGCATTGTTGGATGATCTTTTTCTTGTATGTGGTCGGCCACTTTTCCAGAAGCTTGCCTGATACACCTTCTCCAAACATCAGAACGAAATCCTGTTCAACCTGGAGAGGGGGGATTGGGGGACAATTTCAGGATTTCACAGCCAACCAAAGTTAGTGGGTGTTAGTTGAGGTACAATACATCTACCGTCTATCATTCAAGTGTCACAAAATGGTCAAAATAATGGCAGATAATTACCACAGGCCGAAACGTTGTGTTCAAGTATATTAAAACTTGGGAACACTACAGACGGTGTGCAGACTTTTTTTCCACAACATTACAGATCTATTTTGAGTCTAGCACCCGTGAATACACTTGGGATGTGCGTGAGTCTTTTCTACTAACTATAGATAATTACCAAGCCCTTGACGTCTTGGAAACGTGGAAAGTCAGACAGTATGCTGCTTGACTGCTGGGGGTCGAGGACCTTGTTGTGCCTATAGTCAAATGTCAGTTTCATCTTGTTCTTCACTGTGTCCTCATCAGCTGAATGTTTCATTAGTGAGATCGCTTCCTTGCACTCCTCTTCGCTCAGGGCAGTCTCTGCAACAACATGGGAATCTCGTCTGGCAGTTGGTCCTCCTCCACGAGATGGTTCTCCACAGGATTCTACAGAATATGGGGAAAACACAAAAAAAAGAATCTACCAAAGGCCTGATTGATGGAGTTCTGCAGGTACACAGTCATGGCCGTAGCCAGCTATGAGGCCACCGAGGTCAAACTCCCCAAACAAACAAGCACACCATTGATTTAATTGACATATAAATCACACATAAAGATCTAACTATTACTCCTCCGAGCATGAATATAAAACAGGTGATCTATTAACTGTGTAAACCTTATGCAATATTCATCATTGATATTTGGATACTTGAAATCTGTATGAACTAAGTAGTTAGTATCAAATGAAATAAGATGGAACAGCTCCATGCATTAATTGCTCATATTTGCTCATTACCAGTATGGTATGGTTTAAATTGTACAGCTTTTTGTGTCTCTGTCTTTGTCTGTCCTTATTTTGTGTACTTTCAGTGAGCCAAGAAGTGGAGAAATATGTTAATACTTCAGTAAAAAAAATGTTTTTACCAACAACAGGTGACTTTATTATAGATAATGCATTTTGAATGAATAGGTTGGGTTGTATAACTCATTTTGGTATGCATTTAGCCCATTCACCAAATTATAAATGCATAAGAGACCACAGGGCTTTGGTGCACTCTTTAGGCTACTCACCTGTAAGTGCCCCCACGTCCTGTAAATGACTTTGTGAGTTGATCTCTAGATAATAAAGTTTGTATAAAAAAAAAATGTACCTCCCTAATTTCTAAACCCTGGCTGGGTGGTGTCCGACCGATTATAGTGGGCCGGTCTGGGCCAAAAAAATAAATGGACCTCCCTAATTTCTAAACCCTGGCTGGGTGGTGTCCGACCGATTATAGTGGGCCGGTCTGGGCCAAAAAAATAAATGGACCTCCCTAATTTCTAAACCCTGGCTACGGCCCTGTATACAGTAATCAATAATGCCGCTTGTTTTGTTACTCAAGATATGCATTATTAGTGTTACCTCCAAATGATGATCGTTTGTCTTTAGCAGCGGTTCTCTGAATAGTTTTAATCCTCCAGGCCAAGTACCCACTGCCACTCTGGCCATCATAATAATGCTCCTTGGAGGGTGAAAGATAAAAACAGACACTTCACATTTAAAAGTGAAAAACAGCATGCTCTGGTAGGATTAAAAATGTATCAATATTGCCACAACCATTACTGTGTGCAACTCACATAGCCATTCTTAGAGTGTGGGTCACTGAGGTAGGGGAATAAGGTCACGATTCCTCTGGCATACTTTTCTTTCAGATGTCTGGGTGGTGAAGTACTGGAAGATTAAAGAAGAATGTATTTCTCAGTCATATTCCCTGGATTTCATTTAGATTTCAAATTAATCGGAAAGCTAGATTGAGAACAAACTAAAAACAAGGAGCTAATTACCCATTCTTCTCTGTCAAGTCAGCTGCCAATAGGTTCACCATTTTCCTTCTGTTGTCATCGTGCAAGGACTTGGTTCGATTGTATTCATTTATTATGCGTTCTCCACCAGATTTCTCACGAAGAATGGATTCCACCAACTTGAAGCACAAAAGCACAAGCACAAAAAAAAATCAGTGTTAGGAATATACTGTAGACTGCAATTCAAAGTTAAGGTAAAGGATAAGTATCCTTAATATCAGTTTTAACCCTATCTGAGGTCTGTCTAGCATGCTTCTGACTCGTGGAGATGATAATTTGAGAGATCCATCCAATCTCAAGTGAGCTACAATATTCTTACAGGCACGCAACCAGTACAATGGAAAATATGGGGGCATAACATTGACAGTAAAAAACATGCATTTCTGAGTTGTGAATCACAGGGTGATGCATACATATTACATGTGTGTCAACTAGGGATGTCCCAATCCGATCACGTGATCGGGATCGGCGTCGATCACGTGCTTTTCAGAGGATCGGGGATCGGGAAAAAATAATAATAAAAATCGGCAGTCAAAAAAATAAAAATGTTATTCAACAAACATGACCATGTTCACGTCTTAAACTCATACGGAGGCCTTAGTTTTGGTTTTAAATTACATATAATATATCATCATTAATGTATTTATTGTCACAGAGCAGAATAATTGTCGACAACAAACACATTCCCCTTTAATTTACACCGTTGCAACAAACACATTCCCTTTCATTTAGACCGGCTACACGCTACACGCTCCACATCACAACAAAAGTACAACACGTCGCTCCCGAAACACGGTTAATATCCACTGACTTGAGCAGCTAGACTTAATGTCAGAGGTTTGGAACTAAGCATTTTAAAATAGAAAGTCAAGCCAGTTGCAATGTTTGCAAGGAGGACAGGCTGGAGGCGAAGTTTTCAGACTAACTTTTCACCTGGAGGATAACGTGACTGAGGATTATCGTCGGCGTTTCAGACCAGAATGGACACTGAATGTATACTAATGTGCAAACATATATTGAAACTTTTAATATTTCTCATATGAAGCAGAAGCACATTTCTCAGGGTGAATGTAATAACAAAAGCCTCCGCGCTCGCGCCCCGGACTATAGGCAACAGATGGGCTTGTCTCGCTCTGCCAGTTTCTGACAAAAAATTCGTCAAAATTGATTACTAATGTGAAAGATCGGATCGGAAACGATCGGATCGATAGATATTTAAAATCACATGATCGGGATCGGATCGGAAGCAAAAAAAGGCGATCGGGACATCCCTAGTGTCAACTCTTACTTGCTTGGCCTCTGTATCCAGCCTATGGCGTTTTCGTGAAGGGTCCTCTAAAATGATGACAGTATCCTGTGATCCTGACGAATCCAGGGATGATGGTTGGGACCCTGACGAATCCAGGGATGATGGTTGGGACCACTCAGATGAGGCTAGCGTGGAGACAGACTGCTCAGATGAGGCTAGTGTGGAGACAGGATAAATAAATAAAAAGATTATACACAGTTTCCTCATAAAGATGTCCCTTATCTAATCGAATGTAAGCTTCACATGGCAAATAACTTATTCATTAAATATATAACAGTCAAAAACTTTCACACCTTCCGTTACAGCTGGGACACCAAATTTTGCAAATGCTAGAAACGGGCACAAAAGCTTTTGTAAACAGAAATGTCATTGGATGTATCCAGTGATTTCTAAATCTACTCACTAAATATTCACTTAACACTTTGATTGCCCAAGGTTAAATTCATGATATACCATCCCTTGCCAGCTCTATTTAACATGGAGAAGTTCCCCTTCTTTGCAGGGCTATAACTTTTTAAATTCTATTGCTAGATTGCTATTATTAGGGCCCATTCAATGTCCTATATGTATTGTTCATGGTGTAGCAACGTTAAACTTTTTCATTCACATATTCATACTAAAATATGGTCTAAAGTATGTTTTCATCTCTTTCTGCAGCTTTCTCCAGAACGTGATTTATAGCCCCAAATGCATTATATTGATGATCAAATACAGTTTGGTAGGAATCTGTGCAAGATAAAAAATGTCAACTGGACGTACTTCTAGAATTTACTACACGTCATCTGATGTTGACCGGATGGGCGAGGGGGCGTTTATAATTCCGAGGGCAACGTTATACCATTCATCTAATGTGGGTCATATGTTCATCATAGCAGTTTATATCGAACACGGTAATACTACACGCTAAAACTCACCCCAGTCTCCTCGGGCCATTGGGCGATCAGTGTGGAGTAGACAGTTTTCGATTATGGGATGTTGAAATGCCCGATCTATTTCCAGGTTGTATAATAGTATATACGTCCAAATCATGTTGTTTTTTCGAGTTATTTCCACCGATCGATGTTCACTGTGTGAAGACAGAGTCTCTCTAACATTAGCGAGTGCCCAGACCCCATATGGAGTGAGTCCTGCCGGTTCAAAGGTTGATATCCGGTTTCGATCTGCCACCAGATGGCGCTCTTGAACCGCTAGAGGGTTGAGAGGAGATCAGCACTGTGTGTCAAGGCCCCGGAACGGAAATATGATTTCGATCACAGATTTTTGAAATATTGATATCAAAGACGAGTTACGGCGTCCTCGGCAACTTGAGCATGGCGGGGAATGACGAGTTCCGGCGTTTTCGGCAGTTAAAGTGTTAATCTTGAATAATTGCTGTCTGCAATACAATAGATGAAGCCACAGATCCACCCAGTGGATAACCATGAGTATCACATTGAGGACAATTTCCCAATGATCCCAATTTCTTACCTGCACTCAGAAACTCTATCAGATTTATTTCTGTAATCCGAACAAACTTTTGGACATCTCCCAGTTGTACTTTCAACAGCATGCTTGCAGCAAGCCTGCAAGAGAGTTACCAACGAGTGGGCACCTTGAACACAGGGAAGTGTGGGAAATTAGTGTCAGGCTGGAATATTCAGTGACTTTGTACTTATTATTTACCTTATTGGGGACATTGATCTAAGTTAAGTTATTATTAAATGTTTTACTTATATCAATGTCCCCAATAAGGTAAATAATAAGTACAAAGTCACTGAATATTCAAGCATGACACTAATTTCCCACAGATGCAAACAGACAAAAAAAGGAGAGCTGGGCTTTTCCTTGCATTTTCCCTGTGTTTCTTCCATTAAACTCAATCAACCATATTGTATGCATTCTAATGCACTCACTCTCATAACACACCATTTCATAGTACAGATTACTTATATCATTCAAGGGATTTCCCCATTAACATTAGCTAGCAAGACACATTTGAAAAAACTCACCGAAGGGCAAGGCTCACGTTCAAGGCCTCAACGTGAAATGGCGCACGGCACGTGCGGTCTTACTTGGCTGTCGCTGAAATCTGTGGACTTAACAAAAGAATAACGTTGGTCAAATGCCAAATAACTGTTAATTGATTTCATACTGTAGGACAAATTTACCTCAGAACATGGCGCACATGTTCGTCACTACCAATGTTAGCTATAGCTTGGTAACATACCCCAGGGCTTTTCCTTGCATTTTCCCTGTGTTTCTTTCAACCATATTGTATGCATTCTAATGCACTCACTCTCATAACACACCATTTCATAGTACAGATTACTTATATCATTCAAGGGATTTCCCCATTAACATTAGCTAGCAAGACACATTTGAAAAAAACTCACCGAAGGGCAAGGCTCACGTTCAAGGCCTCAACGTGAAATGGCGCACGGCACGTGCGGTCTTACTTGGCTGTCGCTGAAATCTGTGGACCAAAAGAATAACGTTGGTCAAATGCCAAATAACTGTTAATTGATTTCATACTGTAGGACAAATTTACCTCAGAACATGGCGTGCAAATGTTCGTTACTAAGCCAATGTTAGCTTATAATATCCCTGTGTTTTTTTCGATCTTTTTTTCCAAACGATACAATTCACAATCACCCCTCAACATTGTATTTAACAGCATTAACATTACCTCTTGCAAGTTGCTGGAAGCCAATAGCTACAGAATTAATTAATTAATATGTGATTAGGGGGAGAAACTTACCTGAGTTACCTCTGCTTCGACCTGGAGAAAATGGCGTGTCCTGGAGATTTTTGAAGAGAAGGAGATGGGCAGAGCTTCCCAGAGTAGTGATGACACCAGCCAATTAACTACGAAATATTTCACCAACACTGTCTGCATTTTACTCAAACTGTTGTTGTAATAACTCTGAAAGAGTCAATGTACTTTGACACTGCATATTTGACACTGCGAATTTTACTGTGCATGAG
Organism: Notolepis coatsorum; assembly: GCF_963971535.1. Lineage (NCBI taxonomy): Eukaryota > Metazoa > Chordata > Actinopteri > Aulopiformes > Paralepididae > Notolepis > Notolepis coatsorum. The sequence continues at coordinate 93,472,315 of NC_140167.1, read as the reverse complement.
GGCCACTTCTGTGTGGTGGGCACCCTCTGGAGCCAGCGTGAGGGCCACTCCTTCTGTGTGGTGGTAACACCCTCTGGAGCCAGCATGAGGGCCACTTCTGTGTGGTGGGCACCCTCTGGAGCCAGCGTGAGGGCCACTTCTTCTGTGTGGTGGTAACACCCTCTGGAGCCAACATGAGGGCCACTCCTTCGGTGTGGTGGGCAGCATCTCCTGCTGTGTGGTGGGCACCATCTCCTCCTGTGTGGTGGGCACCATCTCCTCCTGTGTGGTGGGCAGCATCTCCTCCTGTGTGCCCGCTAGGGCTGAGCCCAAACGTTCTAACTTTCGAACCTTCGTTCGTTAGGTTGGCATTCGAATTCTAAATCAACATTTGAATTTTAAATTCACAGTACACGCAAATATTATTTTCACACACAGGCTATCGCACGGGGGCTACGCAGTAAATTCATTCATCGCCGACATTTTTTCATAGCACCGCAACATTGTCGCACTGTACAGCCCTGGTTGTAGGCTAATGTTTTACAATTTTTTTTATCCAATTTGTATGGATTCATTTAGGAGTGAAATGCCAATGAAGGGTTGAAATCACTACTCGCAAGGTTGCCCCCAAATATTATTTACCACTCGCACAGGCCAAATTAAGGGGCAATTTGCGATAACCTCGTCGCACTGTACAGCCCTGAGAAATGATCGTACGCACGGTTTACACACATATCTGTGCGTACGCACGCAGCATTGATAAATGAGGGCACTGGGGAGCTCCACTGCTCCACATCAAATGTGTTTCTACAGGTAGCCCAACCCCACCCCCAAAGCCGTATGAAGATTAAAAGGAACACACCAACATTATGGGAAATGTGCTTATAGTCTTCTCCAGAGTCAGACAAGAAGGTAGATACGAGTTTCCTCTCTGTGCGAGTGTGTTCAGTAGAAATCTGGCTGCACCAACTAACACCTATAGGCTAGCCTCTACACATCCGTTTCTATTCATTGTGCTAAACTAGGCTAGCGTGCGGCCGGATAGCTTTCTACTGAACGCACATAGAGGAAAGGAAATTAGTCTCCATCTTCTTGTCTGACTCTGAAGAAGACGGTGAGCACATTTCCAATAATGTTGGCGTGTTCCTTTAACCCTTTGGTTGCCGGAAACGTAGATCTACATTTCTGTTTTAGTTATTTCTTTTATTCGCTATTGCCATTCATAATCCACCGAGGCACCTTGTGCATGCTGTCCTGAATGTGTCTGAGATCGCAGACGGCCAATACCGCCGCCTAACGCCTTGCGGCCGGTATTGCACATCATTGGAATCCCTCTGGCTTGGGCTGTGCATCGATCTAAGAAGTCCGGTCCGGGTTTTCCTTCTTGGGCAAGAGTAACGTTTATAACACATGGACAGGGGAGACTCGCGCACCGTGGATTCATGTGTTTTGGTGAATAAACGTTGGACACACAACGCAATCAATATTTGGAATGGCGATCAGATAATTGGATTCTTCTTTTTGCAGTACATCATAGACGAGGTAAGGACTCTGTTACCAATCTTGTGTTGATCAGATGTTTTTTTCGCAGCGATCAACGTGTGTGTGCGTGCCGTTGGCTGCGTTCAAAGCACGGAGGAGCAGCTTTTTCTCCCCCACTTTCGTGCATGCATGATGAAACATAGAATAATCTAGCGTTTATTTCAGAATGATTCATAAATCAGGCGACAAATGCCACGATTTCTAAGGAAATGCATTGAAGCGCGGTTTGCTGGAGTTTCTTGGGATTCGACAGGATCACTCTAAAACTATACTCATATTCACAACGGTATGAAACGGAAATGTATGTATGAAAAAATTATCTGTTTTTTGCATGTTGACTGGAAGAAACTCACTGACAATCGACAACGTTATTAGATCCATAGCTATAATATTTAATATAGTTTTTAGCACTGCAAACACGGCATTCTCTCCATTAAACAGGGCGCTGGCACTGACAGCCCACAGTGCCCCCTGCTGACTGGCAATCAATGTGTTAAAGGAAAACTCCAACATTTTGGGAAATTAGCTTATTTGCCATCTACCCTGGAGTTAGACAAGAAGATGCATACCTTTTTTCTTCTCTGTGCATGCAGTAGGAGTAGGAAGACGCACACCATTAGCCTAGCTTAGCATCAGTCACTGGAAGTAGGTTCCTCCATTAGCCTAGTTCCCAACGTCTTCCTACTCCTACTGCACGCACAGAGAAGAAAAAGGTATGTATCTTCTTGTCTAACTCCAGGGTAGATGGCAAATAAGCTAATTTCCCAAAATGTTGGAGTTTTCCTTTAACATAAACTTGCAACAAAATGTCTGAAAAAGTTTGGCATTTTTAGAATCAAGTTGTAAATGTTATGTCATTGTGTTTCTTAAACAGGAAGTGAAATGAGGACAAGCAATCACATGATGCACTACAGTAGAGGCAGACTATAACAGAACATAACCCCATGCACTACAGTGGAGGCAGACTATAGTGCATGCAGAATATAACCCCATGGAAAATAGTTTTAAAATCCTTTTTATTTTATTTTTTCACCTTTATTTGTAAGATTTTTCAATTATTTTAACAAACATGCATATATAGTCAAATTAGAGAAAGCAATTATTGGAATAAACATATATTATTAGGAATGTCTGATATTATCGGCCGATATTGGCATTAAGATGTAATATGGGAAAATATCGTTAGTTTTTTTTCTTCTTTTCTTTTTTTACATTTATTTAACCTTTACTTTACTTACCCAGACAACTAATTCTTATTTTATTTATTGTCAAAAGTATGCAAAATGTTGTGTTAATTCCACGACAAGAGATATGTAATGTTAATTACCTGAAATTATTCCGTTTTTGGGGGGGGGGGGACCCCGCATATATCGGTATCGGAAATAAAGATTTGTACAATATCGGTATATCGGATATCGGTAAAAAAGCCAATATCGAACATCCCTATATATTATACATACAAATTAGACACTCAATTATTCAGACTAACATACAGACATAAATGTAGACAGTAGACAACCAATTATTCTAACAGACATACAAATGATTCAGAGACACAAATGTACATTGAAGACACATGGAGGATGACCCGCTATACCCACCCCTTATCCCTCCTGCCACACCTGGGATCAAGAGCAAACATCAGAGAAGAGGAAAGAGAGATGGAGGAAAAGAGGGAGAAAGGAGAAAATAAAACAAGTATTCATACTAGTTACTCATAAAAAAAGAGAAAGGTACATATCCATATATACACATATATACATACACAGAAAGGGGATCCGTAATATAGGCGTTGGTTGTGAACAGAATAAAGGCCCGAATATACTTCCTGTGTCCGCAGATGCGTGTTGGTACGCGTGGCGTAATTTTCGTCAACGCTCTTGTCTACACGGACGTCGCATCCGTGTCCGTGTGCAAGCCAGATTTTAAATGTTTATATTAAATGTGTGCTTCTCAGTGTTTTAGCCTGTATGAAACTATTATCGAGTGGTCATAATTTGTGAAATAGTTCAGCTTTTACTCAATAATGCTTTGGAACAGGAGATTTTTTAAATATCAAATCAAGATGATATGCTGACCAGTTTGCTCCGATTTCTGACTGAGGATGAGAAACGCTGTTTGCTCGTCATCCAAAAACATTTACATGAATTAAGTTTATGAGTAATAGAAACATTTTGGATCGATTGTAAACTATTTATATATTTTTTTGCACTGTTGGCCGCTTATTTCACACTATTGAATACCATTTATCCTAATTAACTTTCACCTTCATTTGAACAAGAAAAAAAGTTCAGATTGCCCTCATCCGCAGCGATGTCAGGTATAACAAGAAATATTTAAATGATGATCTTCATACACAGGAGATATTGTCTCTTACTGCGTCCTGCCCTGCTCTACCTAGGAGCCACCCCTCCTAAACCACAGGCAGTATTTCCTAGTGAGTCCTGTTGCAAAGCTTACAGATGTCAAAGAATAGTTGGGAGGGCACGAAATTAGAGCCCGCCACCCGCCATTGGCGGGCAGATTTCAAGTTTGGCAGGTGACACTGAGAGGTCTGTCCGCCACTAGTGCTGTGACAAACTGTCAAAAAGGGCTTTAGTTTTTGAGATACCCCTACCCAGGGGCGTATTTGGCACGGGGGACGTGGCAATGGGTCCCCCCCATTTTTTCAGAATGCAGTTAATGTCCCCCCCCCCGTCTGACTACCTGTATGCAAAGAGTAGTAGATGGCCCAGTAGAGCTGAGTCTGACTACCTGTTCTATTATTATGCAAAGAGCAGTAGATGGGGGTCGCATTCTTGCCCTGCAAGGGCCAAGTACCCACTCGCTAAAGTACTTGTCTTTGCATAATAATAGCTCGGGTCGTCAGCCTAGGTGTGTGTTAAAATACGTCAAACATATTGTTTACACTGTCTTTCTTCTATTATAACCCTCCCAAATCATATTCAGAAAGTATCACAGAGACTTCTATTGACCAAGGAATTAGTTATTATTTCGCGGTTTATTCACATAACGTTATATTGTTTACACTGTCTTTCTTCTATTATAACCCTCCCAAATCATATTCAGAAAGTATCACAGAGACTTCTATTGACCAAGGAATTAGTTATTATTTCGCGGTTTATTCACATAACGTTATATTGTTTACACTGTCTTTCTTCTATTATAACCCTCCCAAATCATATTCAGAAAGGCACACACAACATATTCCAGTTAACGGTATATTTTTTTAATGATTCGTTATGGCGTAATCAATACTTCCATGCGTATAAATTGCGTTCGCGACCTCCGTGTTTTGGGGGTAGTCATCAGAAACCTCGGATCCGGGATTCGCTCCCATCCGTCGGGCAAGAACTGTGGGTTTTCAGCCTCTCTCTCTGGAGCTTAACGGAGTTTCTGGAGGAGCTTGTCGTGGCTCATGCGCATGCGCACGCTCAACCAATCAGAGAGGGGCTTCGCTCAACCAATCAGAGAGGGGTCTGCAGAAATAGAGTTCAACCAATCAGAGAGGGGTCTGCAGAAATGCGGCTACGGGCCCTAACCCCCCCCCCCCCCATCGACGTCACTCGCCACGCCCCCAAATCTGTCCCCGGCACACATTGAGAGAGAATTACGCCAGTGCCCCTACCGGAGGTAGAACAAAACACAACATTGTTTTTCCTCATCTCTAAGGTCTCCCATATATGAAATGGATTCTTGTATAAAAATATTTTACTGCAAAACTTGTTAAATTGATAGATATTGTTATACACTCCCAAAGGAAAAAATAACTAAAATATAGCCTGGCCGTATGGGAGTTGAGACATATAAACTCATGTAGATTAATAATACAAGCTCCAAGAGCTTTCAAATTTGACATGCTAGCAGTCAGACAGTTGCTTAACATAATAGAAAAACCTGGATGTGAATATCTTTATGCATGTAGGAAATATATACCTATGTACACATACTTAAAATAAGCGGAAATGTAAAAAATTAATATCTATGCAGAATGTTCTCATTTACTTTGTAGTAGCTCTGCCATGGATTGTCATAGAAGCACATATGAGGACTTTTTCGGAAAGGTGTGGTTGTGCTGAATCCAGCAATACCATGTGTAAATATAGCATGCATGGTCAGGGAGTTACATCAGTAAATGTATGAGGTGTCCTAAATGAAAGAAAATTAAACATTGACATAATGAAGTCTTCAGTCCAAAGCCCATTATCAGTGGTGAGAAGCATGTTGACAAATTCAATGTTACTGCAAAGTAAAGTCACTTGAGGTAATGTTCTGGTCTATAATGTTAATATATTTATGATACATTTAATAAATTATACATTTCATATGATACATTTTATGATACTTCATTATGGAAACAAAGATCCAATTGAATCAAGTTGAAATTGAAATAGAACACCTTTATTTCAATCTACTGCGTTCTGAGCCCCCTGCTGTATTCACTCTACACACATGACTGTGTGGCCAGGTTCAGCTCTAACTCCATAGTGAAGTTTGCGGACGACACTGTGGTGGTGGGGCAGATCTCTAACAATGACGAGAAGGCCTATCGGGAGGAGGTTGATGAACCGCCACGCTGGTGCCGAGATAACAGCCTACTTGTAACTGAGGGGTACAATTCCCTGACTGTATTAATCAAGTACTGATATCATTAAATCACTACCGTCTATGTACTACTGGCCAATACTGTACACAAGTATATTAGATTAGAACACTTCCACAATAACACGGTTTTCCACACAAAATACTCATTTAGAATATTTATTACATAAAGGAATAGTATTACATAATATACTTTGCTTAGATTGCGCTTATAAGGCAAAGAATGTGCAGGCAAATCAATAATGAATATTAAGGATTTTCTCTATGGTACTCTGGGAAAGGGGGTACTACCGGTTGTAAGCCAGCAGGGGGGGGCAATGCTCTATGAATGTCAATGGTCCACGGAGCTGTAGCAAGGCACCTGGAGACGGTGTTTTACTCCCTGAGTCAGCGGGGAAAAGCAGCCTGGTCCCAGGATGCGCGCCGTGCAGGTGAAAGCCGTGGGGCCTCTGGTACGACAGAGACTAGCTCGAGTGATGGTCTCACGGGCACGTAGATCCCACAGCCGTGGGTGTAGACGGTTCTCTGCTTCCAGCAGCTTGGTGAAGAATGAAGAATAATAATCCTTGCCGGAAAGTGGCACTACTGGCGGGGTGTAAATCCTCCGTGGTGCTGCTGGTCCGGTGTAGATATCCTCCGGTGCGGTAGTGCACGGTTAAACTTGACGTTACTATACTATTAGCACGGGCAATAAGTGCTCTATGTAGACGCACAATTACTCACTCCACGTGATCTTTGACTCGTAATGAAGGTTTACTAATAAATAGCGAACGATACATTGAACAAATGTATTAGGATAACACGAGACTCTATCTTGGGGCAATGCGAGCCCTGCTCTGCCCACGTTGCGTAGTGGGTGAGACGTTGCTTGGATAACTGGAACTGAACGAGACTGAACGGGACAATGGACTAAGAGGAGGTTCTACTTTACTTGCGCCATATATATATGCGCTGTGAACAAATAGTACCATTCGTATTTCAGTAGCCGTATTCATGGGCAGAAGCTGGGCATGTACAGACATATCTCGTCGGTACCTTTGAAGTCAGCTCTAGGGGGTAAGGCAGTGGCGCCAGGGGATCGCTTCCAATAGGAGAACGAAATATTATGGGCTGTGTAACTACTAGGTTAAAGGGATATTCCGTATATATGTACAAAGAATATACAAGGGATATCAAACGATATACAAATATTATACATGGGACCTCAGGCAATAAATATATATATTCGGTTTAATCTGACCCTTTGTAACACTACTCCTGAACATTGGTAAAACCAAAGAGCTGATCGTGGATTTTAGGAGAATACAGCAGGTGACACACACATCACTGTGGATAAATGGGGCTATTGTGGACAGGGTGAGCAGTTTCAAGTACCTGGGAGTCCACATCACAGAGGACCTGACATGGTCAACACACAGATTCTGTGGTGAAAAAGGCAAAACAGTGCCTCTATCACCTGAGACAGTTAAGGAAGTTCAGAGTATCGGTAGATACTCCACTCCTTCTATTCCGGGGCTGTAGAGAGCATTCTGACTGGAAACATCATTGCCTGGTTTGGAAACAGCACGGCACAGTACAGGAAGGGCCTCCAGAGAGTGGTGCGCGGGTATTGCACTACCACCCCTGCAGGACTTATATAACAGGAGGTACAAATCCCGAGCCTGCAGAATAATGAAAGACCCCAACCACCCCAACAACAGCCTGTTCAAGCTGCTGCAGTCAGGCAAGTGCCTACGTACACACGCTATGATCAAAACTAGAATATCCCGTTACGCTCCGCTTTACCCAGCTCGTCCTTGTGCGATAAACCATGCCAACTTAATTGCGATTAAACCTACCCACATGGCTGAAAACCGCGCTGCTAAGTATACAGAGAGTGTGAAGGTTGGCCTTATCAACATCCGCTCTCTGCCAACCAAAGCTCTTTTGGTAAATGAACTGATAACAGACCATAGTCTCGACCTATTTGGCCTCACTGAGACATGGCTTAAACCTAATGATTTTCTGCCCTTAAACGAGGCCTCACCCCCTAATTTTAGTAGCTCCCACATCGCACGCACCTCCAAGAAAGGAGGCGGAGTTGCTCTAATTTATGACTCTAAGCACAACTTTACATCCGACGCAAACTGTAAGTTTTCCTCGTTTGAGGTGCTCCTGTTGCATCCCTCTCCACCCAACAGAAAGTGTGGCGGTCTGATTCCTACCTCCACTGCATCCTTTGTAATGGCTGTCCTATACCGCCCCCCAGGCCCTTACACCCTCTTCCTAGATGAATTTTCAACTTTCATCTCTGAGCTTGTTATGCGCTCAGATAACATTTTAATTGTTGGTGATTTTAACATTCATTCCAATAAAACTCTAGATCCCCTAAATAAGGCTTTTACCGACATCATTGACTCCGTCGGTCTCATTCAAATCGTTGACCAACCCACTCACAGTGGTGGGAACACCCTTGACCTAGTCCTAGCCCGCGGTCTCACTGTGTCAAATTTGACCGTCTCCCCCTATGTTCCTGCTCTCTCAGACCACTACCTCATCAAATTTCAAATTGATCTGACGGTTTCTCGCCCAGACAGTGTAGAATCCTACATGAGCCGTCGTATTAACGCCTCAACTGTCCCAATTCTAGTTAACTGCCTACCAGACACCCTCTCTCCCTTCCTCTCTTACTCTGGCCCCCTTGATCTCTTTACAGACAAACTTAATGCCGCCCTTCGTAGCACCCTCGACATTGTCGCTCCCCTTAAACCTAAAATTAAACGTGCTCCGCAAAAACTAACTCCCTGGTTTACGGAGGAAACACGCTCCTTTAAAAAGGCTTGTCGCAAACTTGAACATAAATGGCGTTCGACCAAACTCGAAGTATTCCGCCTCGCCTGGAATGATAGTTTACGTAACTACAAAAAGGCACTCTCACTTGCCAAAACCTCTTATTTTTCCAGGCTCATAAATGAAAACAAAAACAACTCAAAGTTTCTGTTTGACACAGTTGCAAAACTTACGCAGAAACAACCAAGTGCCCTAAACCATGCGTTCTCGGCTAACGAATTCATGACATTTTTTACCAAGAAAATTGACCTCATTAGAGATGAAATTGTTGCTTTACTCAACAATCAGAGTCCCTCCCAACCTTTGACGGGCATTCCCCCTGACTTTGATTCCAGTCATACGCTACGCTGCCTTGAAAACGTCTCACTTAGTGCCCTCTCTAAACTGGTTGGCGCGGCTAAACCTTCAACCTGTCTGTTTGACCCTCTCCCAGCAACTCTCATCAAAAAACTCTTCCCAACTCTAGGCCCTGCCCTACTCAATATCTTCAACACCTCTTTGTCTACTGGCGTGGTGCCCCTGGCCTTTAAATCAGCCGTCATTAAACCATTACTTAAAAAACCGAACCTCGACCCTCTAATCTTGAAAAATTACAGACCTATCTCCAATCTCCCATTCCTATCCAAAGTGTTAGAACGGATCGTCGCAACGCAACTTACTGACCATTTATCAAACAATAATCTTAATGAATCATTTCAATCTGGCTTTAGAGCCTTACACTCCACCGAAACGGCGGTTACCAAAGTCACAAATGACTTACTGCTCTCTCTTGACTCAAACCTCACCTCTGTGCTCTTATTGCTTGATCTCAGTGCAGCCTTTGACACTATCGATCACTCGATTCTTCTAGGTCGGCTTGAGAACCATGTTGGCATTCGGGGTCTCGCACTAGCTTGGTTTAAATCCTATTTAACTGATAGAACACACTGCGTGGTCTATAATGATTTAACATCTGAGACCCTCCCAGTGCAATGTGGTGTCCCAAATGTAAGGCTCTGTCCTGGGCCCTTTGCTATTTTCGATTTACATGCTACCCCTCGGCGATATCATACGCAAATTTGGCATAAACTTTCATTTTTACGCTGATGACACCCAATTATATATACCTATTAAGCCAAATGATTCCTCCCAACTACAAAACCTTGAGGCCTGCTTGCTTGCCGTCAAAAAATGGATGTCGCAAAACTTTCTACTCCTTAATGCAGATAAAACTGAGATGTTAATTGTTGGCCCCCCAAACCACAGAGGCCTGTTTCAGGACATCTCCCTCAACTTTGATACCTGTCATGTATCCCAGAGCTCCACCATAAAAAACCTCGGAGTCATTTTTTATTCCTCCCTCTCATTTAATGCACATATAAAAAATGTCACCAAAATTGCATTCTTCCATCTTCGTAATATCGCAAAAATACGCCCCATTTTAACTCTGGCTGATGCTGAAACCCTGATTCATGCTTTTGTCTCATCACGTCTGGACTACTGTAATGCACTTTTTTCAGGCTTACCTAATTCAAGCATCAAAAATCTTCAACTCGTGCAAAATGCGGCTGCACGGATACTAACTAGAACTAGAAAATTTGATCACATCACACCAGTTTTGTCCGCCCTACATTGGCTTCCTATCCAAGCCCGCTCTGACTTTAAAGTGCTACTCCTCACCTACAAAATTTTAAATGGGCTTGCACCGCTCTATCTATCTGATCTCATCTCCCGATACTCGCCCGCTCGTGCTCTGCGCTCACAAAATGCGGGGCTTCTATCGACCCCTAGGGTTAAAAAGAAATCCGCCGGCCACAGAGCCTTTGTCTACCGCGCTCCCTACCTGTGGAACAAATTACCTGCCGTCATCAGGGGCGCCTGCTCTGTCGAAGCTTTTAAATCCCTGCTTAAGACTCATCTTTTCTCTCTCTCCTTCAACCTACCTTGATCTCACCTGGTCGGGGACTGACCTTTAGATTAATCTGTGTAGTTTAGTTATGGTACAGGGTACTACATGGTACCACTGGGTAGTTTACTATAGGGTAGTTTAGTTAGGGTACAGGGTACTACATGGTACCACAGAGTACTACTTGGTACTGCATGGCATTACAGGGTACTACACGGCTTACATAGCTCTACATGGCACTACATGGAACTACAAGGCACCACAGGGTACTACATGGCACTACAGGGTACTACAGGATACTACGGGGTACTACATGGCACTATGGGGTACTATAGGGTACTACATGGCACTACGGGGTACTACATGGCACTACAGGGTACTACATGTCTGCTCCTTTGCAGCACCACAAACATGGGAACTCTCTAACTCTTCCCCCCCCCCCCCCCCTCTCCCCCCCTTCTCTCTGAGTACCCGTCTCCTGGCGCTGACCAAGGTGATGGATGCCTCGGGGTCTTGGCCAAGCTTGTAGTGACTGCTCTACACCTCCGAGGCATTGGATCAGTTATTCACCGCCGTCTGTCCGTGGTCCTGTCAACTGATTAACAGACTGTTAACAGATTAACAGTCAACGCGGTTTCATTGCTGGGTTAAGTACTTCTATTCTATTCACATAATACGCTTACTTCATATATCTACTCCATTCACATATATGCCTACCACTTGTATCTATTGCTATGTCCGCCTACTACAATCTCATGAGCTGTCTAACGCCTGTCCCGTCTCCCTGTCTTCCTATGACTTGCTGTCCTGGAGTGTTGACCGGAGTGTTGGACGTCCCGTGACGAAGGCCGGGAGATTGCGACCCCCTCTGCGTGCCCCCCTGTCTTCGGAGGTCTCGTAGTGGTGACCGGAGTGCCGGATGTCCCGCGATGATGTCGGGGAGTTCGCGACCCTCTCTGCGCCACCCCCTTCCCCCTGTCTCCGGCTGTCCCTGAGCAACGACCGGAGTGTTGAATGTCCCGTGACTAAGACGGGGAGGACGTGACCCTCTTGCGCCGCCCCTGTGCCTCAAATAGATCCGCTATCAACTCTATCTTTAATCTTTCAAAATGTTCAGTTGCTATCGCTATTAGCTCTATCTTTAATTTTTCAAAATGTACAGTTGCTATTGCATGCACTCATCTGTGTTTCACCACACACATGAGTGCATGCTTACCAACTGTCCGTCTGCAACACTACTATCACCGACATCTAAGAAGGGAGATCCCCCCTTGAACGGCCCTTCTAAGGTTTCTCTCCTCCACATTGCCTGTGGAGCTTTTTTTTCCCTATTGTTAGGTTTTAGTGAGTTTTTCCTTACCTTCGCGTGGGGTATGTCTGGGAGTGCTTGCATTCTTTCATTTATTTGCATTCATCTAAAAAATGTTTGGACCCTATGGTGTTCTTGTTCTGTTCTTGACTTATTGTTATGTTGTCTTCTTGACTTGTTTAAAGAAGACCTGTACGGCCCATGGGGACATTAACGTGTGTTGTCGGGCCCTATAAATAAATTTGATTTGATTTGATTTATGAGCACAGAGAGACTCCGGCTCAGCTTCTTCCCCCAGGCCATCAGAACACTGAACTCTCCACTCACAAGTACACATGAGCACACACACACACACACACACACACAAACACAAGGAAAGAACAGATGTGGTTCTTGTATAGTATAGTTTAGATATAGTAAGTAATACATAATGACAGAGTTAAAATTGTATATTGTATAGTAGTGTACATAGGAACCAGTGCCTTCTCAGGAATTTAGCATGTCTATTTTTATCATGCACATCTTATGCCTTACCTGTTTTTTTTCTGTCTATTTTATTATTGTATTATTGCACAATCGATGTGGGCATGACCACCCACATGTCACTGTATGCCCTGGTATGTATGTGACAAATAAACCTCTTGATTCTTGATTCTAGCAACACATCACCGTCACTAATCATTATCATCAGTGACTAAATGGATCATATTTGGGCAGTCAGGGAAAGAGCAAGAGCAAAACTCAGTGCAAGTCAAGCCCACAGAAAGACATTGGCATAATGCGTTCGTCACCAGCCCCGGAGCTGTGAGCTGGATTCGCCTGTTCGAATCCAGCTCACAGCTCCGGGGTTGTCACCAGCTTGGCTGGCCGTTCACACTAATACAATTGGCTGTATTAGAGGGTGGGAGAAGCTGGCGGGGTGGGTCCGGGTCGTTGTAAACAGCGACTCCTACAGTTCGGTCGGGGCGCCTGCTAAGCGCGGATAGGACCTGAGAGGGATAGTGTGATCCTCCCACACGCTACGCCCTCTCAATGAGAATCCGCGCTGCCAGGTGAAAAGAAGCGGTGATTGGCTGGACGTGTGTCGGAGGAAGCACGTGGTAGCCTCCACTCTCCCAGATGATCTGACTGTGGGGGGTAAGTGCGCAGCGACCAGGAAGGGATTGGGAATTGGCATACGACTAACATTGGGATGGGAGAAAATCGGAGGAAAATGGAGGGGGAAAAAGATATAAAAAAAAATAAAAATACATTGGCATTTGCTGACATCATTGCAGTTTCCATCTTTACAGTACAGGTGGGTGATGTCTCAAACTTACTTAGGTGCCGGTGCTTTCTGGAACATCACAGGTTCAATGGTCCCATCTTCTCTGAGCCTCCACCCTCTACCAACTGGGTTCCAGAGAAGAGGCTTGGCCAGATGGCTGTGACACCACACTGCTGTTTGGTACAAGGCTCTCAACACATGTTGCTGTAAGGCATCTTCTGTTGGGGGTAGATTTGCAGCTGATTAATCTGTGGTAGATGCTAGTGTGTACCTCTGCTCATCCAGGTTGGTGCAAGGATGTCCATTCTCCATTTTCTTTTGGCCATACAGGAGGAGGGCATACTGTGTTCTCTGAAGAGATTCTCTGTGGCCCTGTATTGGTTAGTTGCTGACGACAAAGCTCCATAGAGCAGCCTTGTTCCCACTGATCCTCGGGTATTTCCTGTAGTTAGGAACACTAGATTGTCCTGTGATCATATGTGTTGGTCTGCTGGTTTGGATGGTGCCTCTTCTTTGTCTTTCAAGGTATTTGATTGAGTGCTGATGGTCATATCTGTCAAACACTGCTTGACAGATCTTTATAGTGACCAGGAGGAGGCTGACACAAGATTAGTGTTACATGCAATACACCTTGCACAGTCACATTCTCGTCTCATTGTCAAATGTGATGATACAGATGTACTGGTTTTGCTTGTGTACTATTCAAGCAAAGGGATGTTTGGATCCTCAACAGTGTTCATGCACTCTGGACATGGCACAAAGGAAAGTTCCATCGATCAGAAGCTTGGAGTAGCACTTTGTGAGTGTTTACCTGCATGCCACGCCCTCACAGGTTGCATTACCACAAGCAGCTTGTACAGAATTGGGAAGACAACTGCATTCACAAGACTGAAGACCCATCTGAGTGAGTTAAAAGAAATGGCCAACTTTAGACTGTCTGAAAGCCTAGAGGAGGCTTTTCCTGTGGCAAGAAAGTATGCCCTCCTCCTGTATGGCCAAAAGAAAATGGAGAATGGACCTCCTTGCACCAACCTGGATGAGCTGAGGTACACTAGCATCTACCACAGATTCATCAGCTGTAAATCTACCCCCAACAGAAGATGCCTTCCAGCAACATGTGTTGAGAGCCTTGTACCAAACAGCAGTGTGGCGTCACAGCCATCTGGCCAAGCCTCTTCTCTGGAACCCAGTTGGTAGAGGGTGGAGGCTCAGAAAAGATGGGACCATTGAACATGTGATGTTCCAGAAAGCACCAGCACCTAAGGAAGTTCGAGACATCACCCACCTGTACTGTAAAGATGGAAGCTGCAATGATGCCAGCAAATGCCAATGTCTTTCAGTGGGCTTGACTTGCACTGAGTTTTGCTCTTGCTCTTTCCCTGACTGCCCAAATATGATACATTTTGTCACTGATGATAATGTGCATGAGTGACGGTGATGTGTTGCTAGAATCAAGAATCAAGAGGTTTATTTGTCACATAGATACCAGGGCATACAGTGACATGTGGGTGGTCATGCCTGCATCGATTGTGCAATAATACAATAATAAAATAGACATAGAAAAAAAAACGGGTAAGACATAAGATGTGCATGATAAAAATAGACATGTCAAGACAACCTGAGAAGGCACTGGTTCCTATGTACACTATTATACAATTTTAACTCCGTCGTTATGGTTTACTTACTATATCTAAACTATACTATACAAGAACCACATCTGTTCTTTCCTTAAAGTGACTTTTATATTCTTCATTCCTTTAAAGTTACTTTTCCATTTAGTTTAAAGTGATTGTATAAAGTGGTTGCAGCGTGTGTGTGTGTGTGTGTGTGTTGTGTGTGTGTGTACTTGTGAGTGGAGAGTTCAGTGTTCAGATGGCCTGGGGGAAGAAGCTGAGCCGGAGTCTCTCTATGCTCGTAGTGTGTGTACGTAGGCGCTTGCCTGACCGCAGCAGCTTGAACAGGCTGTTGTTGGGGTGGTTGGGGTCTTTAATTATTCTGCAGGCTCTGGATTTGCACCTGAACTTCCTTAGCTGTCTCAGGTGATAGAGGCGCTGTTTCGCCTTTTTCACCACAGAATCTATGTGTGTTGACCATGTCAGGTCCTCTGTGATGTGGACTCTCAGGTACTTGAAACTGCTCACCCTGTCCACGATAGCCCCATTTATCCGCAGTGGCGTGTGTCACCTGCTGTATTCTCCTAAAATCCACGATCAGCTCCTTGGTTTTACCAATGTTCAGGAGTAGGCTGTTATCCCGGCACCAGCATGCCGGTTCATCAACCTCCTCCCGATAGGCCTTCTCGTCATTATTAGAGATCAGCCCCACCACCACGTGTCGTCCGCAAACTTCACTATGGAGTTGGAGCTGAACCTGGCCACACAGTCATGTGTGTACAGTGAATACAGCAGGGGGCTCAGAACGCAGTAGATTGAAATAAAGGTGTTCTATTTCTATTTCAACCTGATTCAATTGGATCTTTGTTTCCATATGAAGTATCATAAAATGTATCATATGAAATGTATAATTTATTAAATGTATCATAAATATATTAATATTATAGACCAGAACATTATCTCAAGTGACTTTACTTTGCAGTAACATTGAATTTGTCAACATGCTTCTCCCCACTGATTATGGGCTTTGGACTGAAGACTTCATTATGTCAATGTTTAATTTTCTTTCATTTAGGACACCTCATACTTTTACTGATGTAACTCCCTGACCATGCATGCTATATTTACACATGTGGTATTGCTGGATTCAGCACAACCACACCTTTCCGAAAAAGTCCTCATATGTGTTTCTATGACAATCCATGGCAGAGCTACTACAAAGTAAATGAGAACATTCTGCATAGATATACATTTTTTACATTTCCGCTTATTTTAAGTATGTGTACATTAGGTATATATTTCCTACATGCATAAAGATATTCACATCCAGGTTGTTCTATTATGTTAAGCAACTGTCTGACTGCTAGCATGTCAAGTTTGAAAGCTCTTGGAGCTTGTATTATTAATCTACATGAGTTTATATGTCTCAACTCCCATACGGCCAGGCTATATTTTGGTTATTTTTTCCTTTGTGGGTGTATAACAATATCTATCAATTTAACAAGTTTTGCAGTAAAATATTTTTATACAAGAATCCATTTCATATATGAGAGACCTTAGAGATGAGGAAAAACAATGTTGTGTTTTGTTCTACCTCCGGTAGGGGTATCTCAACATTTTGGGGGCATTGTCACTAGGCTACACATGGCGGTTAACAAAATGAAAATAGTTATGTAAAATTATTAAAACTGCAGTGTGTTTTGGTCTTACGACAGTCGCCTTTTAGCAAATCGCAAAGTCTGCGATTTGGGATACGTTATACAGCGAGTTTGATTCAAGTTTTTTTCTTGCGTGCCACTGCCAGTCATGCTTACCAATCAGAAGTGCTGTGCTCTCATTGCTCACCAATCAGAAGTAGCCCAAGGTAGCTACTTATACACCCAACAACAACAGCTTGTGAAACGTGACACACGTCCGTGTGTGAAAACATATAGCATAGCTCCAGAGTGCTTTGGTCGCATTTTGCGAACTAAATCAGTCCCAGCTTTTTTCCCCATGCTGTTTCTATGTGCAGTGTAAATTCCAATGCTTCTAACAAGCTTGGCATCCTAGTCATTCATTTCCATCGGGGGAAAATAATGTTAGCCGCTAGCTAAGCTAAACTAGCCAATCCTGTTCAGACAGAAAACAACTGAGCGGGGCTCTCTCTCCATCCCTCTCTCTACTTGTTCAATTAAGGAGCCCTTTCTGTGTGTGTGTGTGTGTGTGTGTGTGTGTGTGTGTGGAAAAGACCAGATGACATGAGTTTGATAGTAATTACTCAGGATTGCCAGATAATGTTGATATTTAAATGTTAAAAAAAATAATACAAAATAAATTTACATGATCATGCAACATAAAAAAAATTGTTGTAGGAACGGTTTGGGAGAGGGAGGTAGGGAGGGGTTTTAGATTGTGTGTTGTGAAGTTTAGACTTCAGAGAGAGAGAGAGAGAGTAAAAATGTAATTTAATGTATTCTTCAACGTAATAGCTTATCTACTTGAAATGTACTGAATTTTTTTTATATATATATGTGACACAAAAATTTGTATTTTTTTTTGTCCGGTAAGAAATATGCTTGGCGGGTAGAATTTTCCCATCTACCCGCCACTGGCCGGTGAGTCAAAAAGTTAATTTGGTGCCCTGGACGCAATCTTTCAAAACTTAAAAATGCATTGTTGCATCTATATTTAGCACGTATTTGATAGAAATTAAATAGAAAATAAACAAAATTAAACACAATTACCACCAGCCAGATAAGGGCCCTATGCGTGTCCGTTTACAGGCAGCCATGTTGGAAGAGAGACAACTATTGTTTGAAGAGAGGACTAGAGAGCAAGGCTCCATTTAAACCATGAAACTGGTGTTTGAAGACGAGTGTCAGAAGTTCTTCTGATGCAGATCACATTAGTTGGATTGCTGTCCAGGATGAATGTGTTGTCAAGTATGTTAAGTTTAGGCAGATTTCTACACAATCCTAGGGTTTGAAAACCTCAATGAATATACTGGAATATAATGGTATATCTCTCCTGTATGAATGTGCTCTTTAAGTGGTCATATCTACTGAAGCTCTTCTCACATTGGTCACAGTTCTAGGGCTACTCTCCTTTATGAATGCGCTGGTGTTTCTTTAAGCCGTCATATCTACTGAAGCTCTTCTCACACTGGTCACAGTTATAGGGCTTCTCTCCTGTATGAATGCGCTGATGTCTCATTAAGCCATTAGACTTACTGAAGCTCTTCTCACATTGGTCACAGTTATAGGGCTTCTCTCCTGTATGAATGCGCTGGTGTTCCTTTAAGTTTCCAGACAGACTGAAGCTCTTCTCACACTGGTCACAGTAGTAAGGCTTCTCTCCTGTATGAATGCGCTGATGTGTCTTTAAACCTCCAGAGTTACTGAAGCATGTTCCACATTGGTCACAGTTATAGGGCTTCTCTCCTGTATGAATGCGCTGATGTGTCTTTAAGCTGTCATATATACTGAAGCGCTTCTCACACTGGTCACAGTTATAGGGCTTCTCTCCTGTATGAATGCGCTTGTGTGTTTGTAAATTTCCATACTTCCTGAAGCTCTTCTCACACTGGTCACAGTTATAGGGCTTCTCCCCTGTATGAATGCGCTGATGTGTCTTTAAGCTGTCATATGTACTGAAGCTCTTCTCACACTGGTCACAGTTATAGGGCTTCTCTCCTGTATGAATGCGCTTGTGTGTTTGTAAATTTCCATACTGACTGAAGCTCTTCTCACACTGGTCACAGTTATAGGGCTTCTCTCCTGTATGAATCCGCTGGTGTGTCTTTAATTGTCCAGCGGTCCTGAAGCTCTTCTCACACTGGTCACAGTAGTAAGGCTTCTCTCCTGTATGAATGAGCTGATGTGTCTTCAAGTCTCCAGACAGACTGAAGCTCTTCTCACACTGGTCACAGATATAGGGCTTCTCTCCTGTATGAATGCGCTGGTGTGTCTTTAAGCCATTAGAGGTACTGAAGCGTGTTCCACATTGGTCACAGTAGTAAGGCTTCTCTCCTGTATGAATGCGCTGGTGTCTCCTTAAGTCTCCAGACTGACTGAAGCGTGTTCCACATTGGTCACAGTAGTAAGGCTTCTCTCCTGTATGAATGCGCTGGTGTATTAGAAAACGTGACTTTTTGATGAAGCTCTTTCCACACAGGTCACAGCAGTGAGGCCTTGACTCATTCATATCTCTGCTTGTTGTTGGGGAGCAATGCAGCAATTGTACCTGGAGAAGAGAGAAGTACACCAATGAAGAGTTCAGATCTTGTGTGTTTTTGTTCAGTTTGTATTTCTCAAGTTCTAAAATAAAATTGTATCCTCCAAATTTAGTTGTTGATGTGATTTAAAAGTGAATCTGCTCCAAGGGCGGTTATTGAAAATTTGGCAACATTAATAAAATACTGAGATAAAACCCCAACAGGCCTGCAATATGACATTGTGGTTGTATCTGTCCTTGTAACAATATCAATGTTGTTCCTAGTTTGTGTTGTTCTGGGGAGCAATTAACACATTGGACGCCAGACCAGACATAAGTCGGGTTAACTCGCCATCGCTTGAGCGCCAAACCAGAGAAAAGTCGGGTTTTGGTCGTTATTTATTTTATTCGCTATTTTCATTCATAATCCATCCATCCAGCCTGATGTTATCATTGGGAATGGATCTGAGATCGCAAACGTCCTATACCGCCACCTAACGCCTTGCGGCCAGTATTGCACATCCATGGATTCTCTCTGGCTTGGGCTGTACGTTGATCTAACAAGTCCTGTCCGTGTTTTCCTATCCGGGCAGTAGCAACGGTTATAACACATGGATTGGGGATACTCGAGCACGGCCGGTTCATGTACTTCGGTGGATTATCTTGGCAACACGATCGACATCAATACTTGGAATGGCGATCAGATCATTGGAATATTCTTTTTGCAGTAGATCCTAGTCAAGGTAAGTGCTATATGTTATCAATCTTGTGTTGATACGAGCATGCCTTCTTTGTGATCCGTGTGTGTCCTGTAACGTTACTCCACAACGTATGCCGTTGGTGACAATCGAAGCATAGAAACCCCCCTCCCACCCTTTCATGCATGCATGATGAAACATAATACCGATAATCTAGCGTTGATTTCAGATTGATTGTTGGCACGCTTTATAGTGAATGCAGTAAAACGCTGTTTAGCGGCATTTCCTGGGATTACACAGAATGACTAAAACTATACTCATATTCACCACGGTATAAAACGGGAATGTATTGATCAAAAAATTATCTTTTTTTTGCATCTTGACCGGAAGAAACTCAATGACAATCGACTATATTATTAGATCCATAGCTATAATATTTAATATAGTTTTAGCACTGCAAACACCAGCATGTACCCCCATTCATTACAGCGCTGGCACTAGGGCTGCCGCGGTATTGATTTTTTCCTTACCGCACAAATTTGCCGGCGCAGTAACCGCACATTTTTTTGTAATTTTTTTTTAATGCATCATTTAAAAAAAATTTAGTAGTCTATTCTTTATAGCATATAGCCTGCCTCTAGTCGAAATGTCTATCTTGAGAGGATGACTTTGCAGCATGAATATTGTTTGGGATTCAGCAAGCACGCATTCGTTATTGAAAGTGAAACACAGACAACATAGGCTACTGAACAGTGAACACTGTTTATTGACGCTTGCAGTGAGGTACAACGTGAGGCTCACTCGAGGTAGACGGTGGACGGGTCTGTTGAGGAGCTGAGGCGCGCGCCTCTCTCCCCTTCCCGTCGACAAAGAGTGAATACCTGTAGTCCCCAGGGCTCTGTCCCGACCGGTGTCCGGATCCCCCCCGAAAGGATGGGTGAGCAGCAGCCGGGGAAGACCGGGCGAGCCCGACTTAACGAGAACCATAAAACCTGAGCGCGGTGTGCCTCCGGCCCCTCGCGCGCCGCCGCGGTTCCCAACTCCCCTCTCCCTCATGGGGAGAGGCGGGGGGGATTCGAAGTCTCCCCTCTGGTCGTGCGCCGTTCACTCGGTGTCGCGAGCAGGGGTGGTAGAGCCCGGCGGTTACCCCCCCCCCCCGACCCTTTCTTCTTCTTATTATTATTATTATAAAAAACAGCTGTGATGCGGTATTCAGCTTAACTCTGCGGTGGGCACACTAGCTGGCACACGGCCATACGCCCACAGCGACCTCTGGCGCCCAATGTGTTAAGAGTACACAGACCACTAGTACAACTCAGTCTGAAATTATATTCAAAATAAGGATTATTATCCAGTTTTGTACTTCATTACTAACTTATTAGCTCATCATAACCAGTACCCTACCCATATCAAACATTATTTTATATGGCCCCAAGACAAAATATACATATTTTTTTCAATCGAAAATAGGATTATATTCACTCATGCTGTTCCGCATATTGAAGAAAATGGGTAAATATGTATGCAATCTGACTATAACAGGCTAATATATGAAGACACTATTGAGTAAACTGCTTTGTGGGTTTTAGAACTGTATTATGGAAATAAATCAAGGAACAAAACAACTCCACCTCCCTACCACTCTCTTCCTTCTCTCCCTCTACCTCCCTATCGCTCTCTTCCTCCTCTCCACCTCCCTATCGCTCTCTTCCTCCTCTCCCTCTCACTCTCTTAATCCTCTCCCTCTCCACCTCCCTCACTCTCTTCCTCCTCTCCCTCTCCACCTCCCTATCACTCTGTTCCTCTCCCTCTCCACCTCCCTATCACTCTGTTCCTCTCCCTCTCCCTATCACTCTCTTCCTCCTCTCCACCTCCCTATCGCTCTTCCTCCTCTCCACCTCCATATCACTCTGTTCCTCTCCCTCTCCCCCTCCCTATCACTCTGTTCCTCTTCACCTCCCTATCACTCTCTTCCTCCTCCCCCTCTATCACTCTGTTCCTCCTCTCCCTCTCTACCTCCCTATCTTCTTCCTCTCCACCTCCCTATAACTCTTCCTCCTCTCCACCTCCCTATCACTCTGTTCCTCTTCCTATCCACCTCCCTATAACTCTCTTCCTCCTCTCCCTCTCCACCTCCCTATCACTCTTGATGAATAGTTTTATTTTCGGTCTTTGTTTACAAAGGAAACGAAAAAAATCACAAATCACAAATGTACATATTCAAAGTAAGCTCACACACAAAATCCAAACTCAATGACCGAAAAAAGGAATAGGCTGAAGCACATGCTTATTTTTGCCTATCCTTTGCAATTCTTAAAAACGAAATATACTTTAAAGGCCAACTTGCAGGTTGTATTTTTGTTCAATAAACAATGTGACTAGGCCAACGCTGACTTTCATGAAGAGGGAAAAAAAATTATAGAAATCACAAATGTACATATTCAAAGTAAGCTCACACACAAAATCCAAACTCAATGACCGAAAAAAGGAATAGGCTGAAGCACATGCTTATTTTTGCCTATCCTTTGCCCGAGCATCAATAGATAAGAGGGCCAAATCTCAAGTTGCATTGCTTAATTGATAAGTTGGTGTACACTATATCCTGCAGTCTATGTGGTGCCACTATGTTCTCCTCTAATGGTCTCCAGGATACAAATGCTTGAGAATCAAACCAGGTCATCAGTGGTCTTAAAGAGAACGCTTTAAAATAATAGTTGAAGTCTGAAAATGCTAAACCCCGTCGGCTTTGTTTCTTTGTGCAGTGGATCTTTTTATTCGTGGAGGGGGGGGGTAACTAGGGATGGGTACCGAATTCGGTACTTTTGAGGTACCGAACCGAAACACGTCGGTACTACCGAGTATCGAATCAAGTGAGATACCGGAGAGAGACATTTTCTCTTTTTTTTTCTCTCATGTCAACGTTCACACGCACAATATATGCTTACCTAGGATTTGACTTGATTCAACAACAAAGCAGTCGGAGCAATGGCAAGCCGAAAACAGATTTTACAAATTCTTTTATGAAAAGGAGACATCGAGAGGCTTCGTCTCTGACTTTTATCGTCACTTACTTACGTCCTCATATGATGTCCTTCCCCTAGACTCGGTTTGGAGGAATAATATCCCAAACTTGGAAGTGGATTTTGATTGGGATGAAGTCTGGGCAAACGTTCGGCTATCATCTCGCAACCCGGATCACCAACAGATTAATCTTAATTTTGTTCATAGGATTTACCTGACTCCTAGACGTTTGCACCTAATGGGGCTTAGACAAAACCCTCGATGCTCCTTGTGTTTAAACCGTGCTCTTGGTACATTTATGCATATGTATTGGGAATGCCCTCCTGTTAAGATATTCTGAGAAAAAGTAACCACTCAATTATCAGAATTTTTATCTCTGACCATAGCTATACTGCCATCTGTATTGTTGTTGAATGATGTTTCTCAGCTATCAACCTCTGTACATGTAAAGAGACAAATTTTGTCCGGTCTTACGGCTGCCAAAAAGTTGATAGAGTCATGCTGGATTCAACCGGATAAAATGTGCCGGAAGGTATGGGTTCTTACCTATCTCGATGTGATTTATCTAGAGATATCTACTGCACGAATTTTAGGTGTTAATGAAGCCAGCATAGCAATCTGGTTAGCTGTGGTGGAGAAGATAAAGGGAAGCATATGAACTTGTAATTTCTGATGTTAAATGGAATAGTGGATGTATAGTCCAAGAGGGGGTCCTGAGGGGGGTGGAGGGGGAGGGAAGGGGAAGGAAAGAGTGAGGAAGAGCGAGCAAGAGCACATGTATTGTATTTATTATTTTTATGTCTTTTAATCTACATTTATTTTGATTTAATTACTGGACTGGTCATTATGGTTATTATTATTTCTGTCATTGTCCTGTGATTTATCATAGATTTTTACTGTTACTGTATTGTTTGTCTAGTTTTATGTTAAAAAAGGAAAAATAAAAAACATGTTAAAAAAAAAATTGGCCCAGTTTTAGCGTTTTTATCAAACATTTTGTCGACCAAACCACAAGCTCCACGCACATGCATATTTTAATCCATGGTTCAATAACGTGTGTGTGTCATCTTAATGCTGACGTCACATGAGGTGCAGGGCAGCGAGGAGCTCTGAGAGTCACAGGCAGGTGGTGGCAGGAAGCAGAGAGCCTTGCTACTACTAGCCGAGGAGTGATTAATGAAAATGTATCTGTTTCACCCAACACTATTGCTCCGTGATCATAGCCATTCATCTCTAAAGCTAACCACTATTTGTAACTGCCACAACCACGTTACCATATTTGTAATAATGTAAATCATTGTGTTGTTGTACATATTGTGTATATAACCTTAGTAGCTAAGTTAGCTAGCTTGGTAGCCAGCATTCTCGAAACGTTCTACTACTAGCCCAGATTTAAAATGGTTCTCTCCTCTTTGTATACCTTTGTCCTCACAAGTATTCTGCCAGGGAACTTATGCTGGACACGACAATAGTAATAAGTAATAAGGTGTTGGAGCTTGTAACGTTAGTTAGCTAATAGCCATCGTGGTAGCCCGTTTCGTGACTGATGCACCGAGTGCAGCTAAAGGGGCTACTATCGTATCAACATGCCGCGACGTGTAGCTTGCTACCCGGCATGATGCGTGTGCAGTGCTTTGCCCCACAGGTCTGAGAAGAGGACCTGCACATTTTACTCGTTCCCAAAACTCTGTTACAAGCCCCGATTTAAAATGGTTCACGACAGTAGACATATTGCTAACGTTAGCGGGGTAACGTTAGCCAGAGCCATATAGCCAGTAGTACTATGACCCGGACGGGCATAAGACATAAGTTGCCTCGAGTAACGTCACGGCCCTGCTAGAGTCTGATAAACTTTTTGACTTGCTCCGTGCATGTTATTCGTGCCAGGGTTTCAGTTAGAAAAAATTGTTGCCGGCCTCAGTGTCCGGTAGATTTCAATCTACCGGTCAAATGAGAGAAATTCCGGTCAGAGTTTATTGAGCTTAAAAACAATTGATAGGCAAAAGAATGACAACAAAACAAAATAATGACATCATCAAGGCATGTAGATTTACTTAAAACTAGGCTACTTTTGCGTATAAAGTCATTATATTCCAAATAAAATAAGTCCCGAGACTCCTTGCTGCTATAACAGTCTGTTATAATAAAATTTTTATGAGCTAACGAATTCCGTTATATTGGACATTTGTATTAATTATATCAAGCGAAGAACTGAGAAATTTGGCAGAGAGAGACGGCAACATTATCGTGGGTTTGCGTGACGACTCACTCTCTCTCCACCTCCCAATGACTTATTTGCGAGAGTATGTCGATGCAGAGCAGCAGATTCAGCTGTTATTGGCTCTTTTCTGGGGACCGCACAGCAGCGCCCCCCACCCAACATTGAATTGAAAATGGCTGAATTGGAGTACTGCTGGAGTACTGCACTGTGCTGCTGCTGCTCCGGCTCTGCAGCTTCACAAAAGTTCGCACACCCAGCACTAAGCTCTCGCTGACAACGTCGTTGTCATTATTAGAAGCAACGATGAAACAAATGTAATGATTGTTTCGTTCATCGCATAGGCTATTTAATTTTAGCCTATTTTAATACAATTCAAATAATCAAATTGTGCTTAGACTCAGGGAATTATTTTCACCGGACATTAAGACCGGAGAGATTAAATATGTCGGACTTCAACAGATTTTGCCGGTCAAATACCAGTAATTACCGGCTAACGGAAACGCTGATTCGTGCATGGACCTTTTTAACCCTTTCTGAGTGGCATTTCCGGCGTCAAATGGAAATAAATAAATAATGAAATTAGATACCAATGATGTAAACTACCCATAATTGAAGAGTAGGGTTTAACCTGCAAGTTGGCCTTTAATATAAGAAAGAAAAACAAAAAATATGCTGCAAGATATAATTTTTTTTCTTTTTCTTTAAGAGAAAAAAGAAAAGAGAAAATAAATGTTTGATGTTTTACTCAAAACTGTACTCCTGAATTATTTTATCCTTCAGGGCCTTTTTAAATCTCCCCTGAGAGGTACACAACTTCAACCCGTCACTAAGACTATTCCACAATTTAACTCCCAAAATTGAAACACATCTAGCTTTTAAATTAGTTCTTACCTTTTTATATGTTTTAAGAATACACAACCCTCTTAAATTATACTTTCCTTCTCTTGGTTGAAAGAGACATTGAATACAAGCTGGTAGGTTCTTACTCTTAGCACGAAAAATTATCTCCAATGTTTTTATGTAAACCATATCTAAAAATTTTAATGTGCAGGACTTTATGAATAATGGATTTGTCGATTCAAGGTAACTAGCTTTATTTATTATTCTAATAGCTCTTTTCTGTAGTTTAATAAAAGGATCTATATTTGTTTTATAAACATTCCCCCAGACCTCAACACAATATGACATGTATGTGAAAAATACAATATATGCAAACATTTCTGGTTTAACAGCTCCCTTGTTTTGTACAGAATGCCAACAGATTTGGCTAATTTACCTTTGATATATTGTATATGTGGCTTCCAACAGAGTTTGTGATTTATAATCACACCTAAGAATTGTGTTTCATATACTCTTTCAATTTCGGTTCCATTTAAATTCAGTTTAATTTCACAGTCGGTAGGAACACCACCAAATACCATACATTTTGTTTGTCTTCCTCTTCTTATCACTCTGTTCCTCCTCTCCCTATCGCTCTGTTCCTCCTCTCCCTCTCCACCTCCCTATCACTCTGTTCCCTTTCCACCTCCTCCCTATCACTCTGTTCCTCCTCTCCACCTCCCTCTCTCGCTCCTGCTCTTGTTCCCATGAAGGGGGGGGGGGGGGTGAAGTGTCCAGTCATGAACCGTGATTGAGCCACATGTGATCCACAGAGCTAGCCGTAGCATTTCTACGAAGCCAACTGATGTCTGACTCTATAGCCATTTTTCTATACCGGGTCCGTTTGGACCCGAAGACCACAGATGTAAAAAGAAATTCTAGAAGAGATTCAGAATTTGCTAAAATGGTAAACATGAGTGTTTTTGTGTTTAAATAGCTGCCATGAGCACATACTCAAAGCCTTGTTCCGGGGAAAAAAACTAGATGGCAATTATTGCATTTTAGATTCTTGAAACGGGTCAGTTCGGACCCTAACACCACACAGTTTCCATCATATTGCCACCCTATAACCGTTCAGTCTGCCCAGTGTTGCACCGCCTGCATAGTGGGGGGAAGTGAAGAATCAAACACAGGACACGCTGTTGCTCTCGTCCACATTTGTGTAATGAATGAAACAATAATACAAACAATAACACAAATATCAAACACAAATACAAATCTGTTCAGTCAAGGCAGAATCTACTATTATCAAATTAAATTAAATAAATGTCACGGTCACATAACATTCTCTCTCGCTCTCTCTATATATATAGCCTTTTCCCCCCACAGTAGTATTCACCAAATAATCACAAATATATAACATTTCCCTTTAACCAATTTATTTATATCAATAGGACAAGGGCTGGACTGGGACAAAAAAAAATCGGCCCTGGCATTTTTGGCCCAGACCGGCCAACCACAATCGGTCGGACAACACCCACCTTGCGGTCCCCTTAAACACTTTCAGCACCAGCCGTTTTAGCCATCCTTGTACTGAGTGTGCCACCGCTGTAAGAGATAGGGATTTTCACTGTGCGTCGCAGTGTTTGCAGGGCTATATCTATATTCTATATTATAGCTATGGAGACAATACTATGGCTCATTTGACATTAACTATCCCTCATTCAACATGTGAAAAATAATGATTTTTTTTCATGTATACGTTAGCGTGTTATACCGTGGTGAATATTGTATAGTTTCAGAGTGATCCGATTCCTGCCTAATTCCTGGTATGGAGCGATATGTGAATTTTGCTAAAAGCGTTCACGTTGCTCGCCTGGACACGCTACTATTTTCAATTCAAAAAGGTATATAATAATAATAATAATAATAATAATAATAATAATAATAATAATAATAATAATAATAATAATAATAATAATAATAATAATAATAATAATAATAATAATAATAATAATAATAATAATAATAATAATAATAATAATAATAATAATAATAATAATAATGCATTTTATTTAAAGGAGCCTTTCTGAGCACCCAAGGTCGCCGTACAGGGTTAAAAACAAATAAAATGTCGCATAGTAAAAACACAGTATTACAGAGTTACATAGGGGAGCAGTTGTAATAAACTTTAAATGAAAGTGAGTATGCCAGAATGTACAGATGTGTTTTGAGACGGGAAACAAAGGTGGGGAGGTTATCTATTTCACGGATTTCTTGTGGTAGGGAATTCCAGAGGCGGGGGGGCGCAGCGGGAGAAGGCTCTGGATCCCATGGTACTGGTAGTCAGACAGGAAGGGGGAGTGACAAGTTGGAAGGAAGAGGAGGATCCGAGTGACCGAGAGGGAGTGTAGGACTGGAGAAGTTCTGTGAGATAAGGAGGGGCTAGGTTATGGAGGGCCTTGAAAGTGAGTAGTAATACTTTGTAGTCAGTGCGTGACTTGACAGGCAGCCAGTGAAGTTGGTGGAGAACAGGAGTGATGTGGTTGGTGGAGGGAGTTCTGGTGATAATTCGGGCGGCTGAGTTTTGGACCAGTTGGAGTTTATAGAGGTACTTGTGTGGGAGACCAATGAGGAGGGAGTTACAGTAATCCAGACGGGATGTGACCAGGGCGTGAACAAGAGTAGCGGTGCTGGTGGGTGTAAGTGAGGGACAGAGACGATTAATGTTGCGTAGGTGGAAGTAAGCGGACCGTGTGATGTTATTTATGTGGGATTTGAATGACAGTGTGCTATCGAGGATGACAACCAAACTCTTAACCTGAGGGGAGGGAAAGACTGTACAGTTGCTAATGGTGAGGGAAAAACTGTCGGATTTGGCTATGGTGGATTTGGAACCAATGAGGAGTACCTCGGTTTTATCATTGTTTAGTTTTAGGTAGTTAAGTGTGAACCATAAATTAATTTCCTTTAAAGGTGACATGCATTATAAATGTCATTTTTCAGTGTCTAGCATTGTATTATAGTAATAGGAGTTAGTATCAATGTGTTTCTGTCTCTAAATACCATATTGGCGGATTGCCGTCATTCAGATTCATTTCCTGGTCCATTTTAATCAGGTCGTTCTGATTTGACGCGCTGGGGAATCGGACAGTGATCCGATTGGCTCTGTGGTTGGAGCCGATGCCCGCCCACAATCTACCTGGGCAGCCCTCAACAAACAGCAGGCAGACCGCAGTACAGAAGTGCAGTAACTTGCCTAACGTCCACGATGAGCAGTGCTTCGCCAGCAATGGACCAAGTTCGCTTTTGGATTTTTGCAAAGACGAGGGACTTTATGCTTCCGTGATTTCCTGGCTGTTGCTAAAGAAGAAGGGACCTAGCCTGTAAGTCTTTGAGGCCGAAAGAAAGCATCGAATCAGTAAGTACATACAGTACGTCGTAATTAGTTAATTAGCAGTAGGACCTCGTTCATCCGCTTGTGTATTACGGTACTCTTCCATGTGTGTGCAGTCTAACGTTAGTGCAAGCACTGTGCGTGTGTGTGCGCGCGTGTGTGTGTGTTTGTTAGACGGACTGAGAGAGCAAGCTAGCTTAGCTAACGTTCTTAGCTCTGTGCTTCGTTGTATATACCGTAATTCCTCTAATAGTAACCGGTATTCAATTAAAAACCGGGTCTCTATTAATGACCGGGTGCACTGTTGAGCTAAGCAATTATAAGCCGGCCTCCTAATACAAGCCGGGTTTCATGTATATTAGAGTTATTGTTGTTATATGCTGGCCTGGCTGTGCAGTAAATACCATATAATGGTATGGTGTTAATGTTTACCAAGAGAGTAAGCCTACCTCAGAATTGTATAAAACGAAGTTATTATTATTATTATACCAGTATTGTGATTGCACTATTTTACTTTATTTAACTTTTTTTGACCACCTGTAATTGCACTGTTTACTACCGTATTTCATACAGTACTTGCTTGGTTTCAATAAATTACCCCAGTCCATTTTACTGGGTTCAAACTGACACAAAATGTTGATTTATTCATTATGATCTGTTTGAAAATTAGAAATATAGGCCTCTCTCTTATACATGCCTCCTCCTAATACAAGCCTGGTATCCGCTACAGTTGAAACAAATACAAGCCGGGGTTACTATTAGAGGAATTACGGTATGTAGACCTACTTGTGTGTATTGCAAATGAATGATTATGTTCCTAACTAACGTTGTTAGTACAAGTGCTGTGTGTGTGTGTGTGTGTGTGTGTGTGTGTGTGTGTGTGTGTGTGTGTGTGTGTGTGTGTGTGTGTGTGTGTGTGTGTGTGTGTGTGTGTGTGTGTGTGTGTGTGTGTGTGTGTGTGTGTGTGTGTGTGTGTGTGTGTGTGTGTGTGTGTGTGTGTGTGTGTGTGTGTGTGTGTGTGTGTGTGTGTGTTAGACGGATTGGGAGAGCAATCTTATTCTTCCGGGCATTTATTTTCCCCAAATCTTATGGCATGGGTACCTGCTTCGGTGGCATCCCTTTGTGGATTGTATTGTATCGAAAACGTATGCTTGAGCCATATTTGTTTGTGTATTAGGTTCACTTTGGCGTTAGTAGAGTAGTATGGCCAGAACTATTTGGTGGGTGGCTGTCACTCAAAGCATTCTGCTAGTATGGGCGGAGCCAAGCCAATAACAGGCTGAAATCTTGAAGCTGGAAAATGATGCTTTTGAGTACTCCATTAGAAATATAAAACAATGCAGGTCCCCTTTAAGCATTCAGTAAGGGAGGTGGTGGGGAGTGCAGAGTCAGGTTTGGTGGAAAAATAGAGCTGGGTGTCATCCGTGTAGCAGTGAAACTGTAGACCAAATTTTCTGAAGATGTTGCCAAGGTGTAGGAGATAGATTAGAAAAAGGAGAGGGACCAGAACAGAACCCTGGGGGACACCGGTGGTAACTGAAGTGGAGTGTGATTTAACATATTTCAGTTGTACATATTGAGGTATGAGTTGAACCAGTGAAGAGGGGTGCCAGTGATGCCAATGGAGGTTAGTCTGTCTAAAAGAATGGAATGTGGAATGGTGTCAAATGCTGCAGAGAGATCCAGAAGTATAAGTATAGTGAGGAGACCAGAATCGGCAGCCACTAGTAAATCATTTGTGATTTAACTAGGGCTGTTTCAGTGCTATGGAGAGATCGAAAACCAGATTGAAATTGCTCAAACAGATTGTTGCTGGAGAGGTGAGTGTGAACCTGGGCTGCCACAGTTTTTTCCAGTATTTTGGCAATAAATCGAAGATTTGAAATAGGCCGGAAATTATTTAGAATATTGGGGTCTGCACCAGGTTTCTTCAATATGGGAGTAATAGCGGCTGTTTTGAGGGCAGATGGAACAAGACCAGAAGTAAGGGAGGAGTGTATGATTGCAGTTATTTTAGAAAACAAGGCTGGTAGGCAGGCTTTAACTAGGTGGGTGGGAAGGGGGTCTAACTGACATGTAGAAGATTTAGCTTTTCGGATGAGGTCTGATATGACACTAACAGATGGGAGTAGAAAACTAGAGAGAGAGTAGAGAATGGGAGCATCGGGGAAGGAACATGGTGAACTGTAGGTGACATTAGATGAGGAAGACAGTTGCTGATGTATTTTTGCGATTTTAGCATTGAAAAAGTCCATGAACAAATTGCATTGAGAAACAGAGTGCATTTGTGGAGTGAGAGTGTCAGGAGGCTGTAAGATTGATTTTAACAGTGGAAAACAGGGCTCGAGTGCTTCCTGCGGCTGAGCTAATTACACTGGCATAGTGAGTACTTTTTGCTTTGGAGAGAGCTTCCTTATAGTAGAGTATGTGGTTAAAGTACATTTCTTTATGGACAGTAAGACCAGTCTTAGTATGGAGGCGCTCTAGGCGGCGGCCTTTGGCTTTGAGCAGGCGTAGCTCAGGTGTAAACCAGGGTGCAGAGCGAGTAAAGGAAACAGTCCGTGTTTTAAGTGGAGCAAAAGTGTCTAAGTGGTTATGGAGTCCATTGTTGTACATTGAGACCAATTCATCACAGGTTGATTCATTGTCATGACAGGAAAGGTTATTAAGTTCACTGGATAGAGCCAGTACATCGATGTTCTTAATATTCCTGAAAGAGATGGAACGTGACACGTTTGTTTTGTGTGTCTTCAGGATAGGGCTGGGCGATATGACGATATTATATAAATATCGGGTACAGTTCATTAACGATACACTTTTTAAACGTATCGTGGATATCGTGATGTTTTGACCAAGAGGCTTGTGTCGCGTCAATCTGGTCCACACGTTGACACTTTTGAACAGCGCCGCCCCACACACACTACTGCATCAAAAGTTACTACTTATGATAACAAAGGCATTCGTTTTGTGGCATTAACGTTATATAGTTACACTTTCAATAACATCAGCGTATTTACATAGCAACGACCGAGGTCGACCTAGATATAGCAAGCGTTAGTCGTTCATATCTCAGCCCGTGCTGACTCAGTTGTGCCCATTCTGCAGTCTGTTAATAAAGTTTTCAATCAGACAGATGTATGGAAAGGCTTTTATTATAACATCCGTTGCAGTAAAATCATTATGCCTCCAGTCGTTTAGTCCTTCTGCGGAGCTAAAAGCTAAACGTCGGCCGCGGCGAGCTGCCATTGTTATTGTCATTGAGCTCTCCAATGGCGGAAGTAAAAAATGAATACGCGCTTGCCGATTGGTGCTAAGAACAGCACGGCGGGTGCAAGCGATGTGACGTAATTGGCAGACGCGACTGTCAATCAAAATGATTCTGTTTGCCGACTGAATGAATGAGAACGTTATTAACAGATTGCAGCATGGGTACAATACAGTACAGCTCAATACAACAACAGTCAACAGTGGACTGGAGGATGCAGACCAGAGAAAGACTTTCGTCTTGTTTACATCAGGGTCCCCCATTTTCAATTCATCATATTTCATATCTAAATCATATAATATCTCATTGCTAAATATATGCAATATATAATCTAATAATCCAATAATCTAAATCTAATATATAATATAAAAATGCTAAATGCATGGGTATTTTATTTTGTCTTTAATGTTAGCTTGCAAACTCAAATACTGTCTTGGTAAGCCTCATAATGAATTGTTTGGGGGAAAAAAGAAAAACATCGTGATGCGTATCGTGTATCGCCGAAAGGTCAGAAAATATCGTGATATCATATTTAGGCCATATCGCCCAGCCCTACTTCAGGATGACATTAAAAGATATGAACTTGTGATCAGAGATGGGCAGGTCAGACGCAGTACAGTTTTGGGGTGCGACACCAGAGCAGCACACTAAGTCCAAAGTGTGTCCTTTGGAGTGAGTAGGGAAATCAACATATTGTTGAAATCCACAGCTGTCCAGGGAAGATGTGAGCTCCTTGGTAGTAAAATTGTTTATATTGTCCATATGAACATTAAAATCCCCCAGCAGTAAAATATTAGGAGTCAGTAAGTTTAGTGAAGCTAAAAAGGCAGAGAGTTCATCTATAAAATGTCTATTTGGCTTTGGTGGTCTGTAGACACTTAATGGTAGGCATTGGACCATGAATTTGAATAGCAATGCATTCAAATTACTTGTCCACAGGAACTGTCAATGAGGACACTTTCCACTTCTCATTGTAGATTATCGCGAGACCACCTCCTCGCTTATCGGAGGGGCGGGGTTGACAGATGTAAACATACCCACGCGGAGTAGTCTCATTAAGTTGTGAAAAGTCATTAGGTATTATATTTCATCATGAATGCATGAAAGGGGGGGGGGGGGGGGTCGTTTTTTGATGCTTTGATCGTCGTACGTTTTGGAGTATGTTACATATGATCATTGCGATCGATGTGAAATCATTGTTGGATCAAAGTAGGATTGATGTCATATATTCCTTGGCCCTCATTTATCAACAATTCTTAGAAAGTGTTCTATTTTCGTTCTTAAGCACAGAATTTAGAATGTGTGTACGTACAGAAAAATCGGGATTTATCACACGTGCGTACACGGGTCATACGCACACTCCGTGTTGATAAATACTAGGCCTGCCGCGATAAGCAATAAATCGATTAATTGCCGCGATAATTAAAATGAACGCAATGATTTTGACGGGCGCGATTAATTGCTATTTGCGCGTTTGTTTTAATGAGGCGGAACCAGTGCCCCTTGTCAGTCACTGTCCGTGTTGGGAGGCGGGCCGCTGGCTTTACTACAGAGCACAGCACAGGAGCTCCGTGGGGCTAACGTTACCCCTCATTGTGTCTATTCTACTAGAATTAACGTTACTCATAGAAACAATCAATAGCGAGTTATATTGATCACGCTATGTACGATAGCCATGCTAAAACGCTAGCACAACATTAGCACCTAACCTAACAACAAGCCTTAACAAGTCAGCGATCTTTTTGCGAGACTAAACTCTCCGCTCGGTGGCAAATTGTGTTGATGTCGGTTTTGTTTAATCAATAAATGAGGCAGAATACACAGTGACTGTATCCTTTGTTTATTGCACTTGTGCCTGCTGCAAACATAATGATTATGAAATCCTATGCGAGACATTAAAGATGGCGGCTTTCTGTTTTCGTTCAGACTCCCTCAGACTCTCCAACGAGTGACGCGTCTCTATTCTGACCAATCAGTGGTCTGCAGTGTTTCACGTGACTTTTCTGGTACCACTTCTACTCGCTTGGAACCACGACAGAGCAGGGACTAAAAAAGTACCCAAAAAGTACATGATAATCACAACAATACTTCCGGTCCGGTCGGTGGGCTTCAAAATAAAAGTCTAAAACACCGGAAAAGACGGAGCGGTGGGCTTCAAAATAAAAGTTTTGGGAAATAAATGTCTCCAAAAAAATAATTCTCTAACCGGTCGCAATAATATCGCTTATCGCGATATTTTCGGGGGCAATTAATCGCCCAGCAAAATGTGTTATCGTGGCAGGCCTAATAAATACGATTTGTTCTTACCGTCAATGCTTGTGCATGATTATCCATATATGGTAATGAAACACCCCCATGGGATGTGAAATAATTAACTAACCCGAGCAAACTTTTCAAGGACTGGATGGAAGAAATGTATATAAACAATAATCAAAAGGCTATTTTCATCTGTGGGGATTTTAACATTGATCTTTTAAATCCAAACAAACATAAAATGACTGAGGAATTCATCAACACATTGTATAGTTTGAGCCTTTATCCAAAAATCACAAGACCCAGCCGAATCACATCCCATTGTGCCACTCTGATAGACAATATATTTACGAACATTATAGAAAACAATACAGTGAGTGGATTACTAATAAATGACATCAGCGACCATTTACCAGTTTTTACAGTTTATGACAACAACTACACAGAAAACAAGCAGGACAATAAACTACAATTTAAACGAGTAAGGACTGAAGAATCAATGAACGCTTTCAAAAATGATTTGCTACTACAAAATTGGGAGATAGTATATAAAGAGGATGACACTGATAAAGCATATGAAACATTCTTATCTATATTTAACTTACTATATCACAAACATTGTCCAATAAAAGAATATAGCAGTAAACATAAACACTCAGACAGCCCATGGATCACAAGGGGATTACAGAATGCATGTAAAAAGAAAAATACACTATATAGAGAATTTATAAAACATAGAACTAAAGAGGCAGAAAATAAATATAAGAAATATAAAAACAAGTTGACTAATATTATGAGAAGATGTAAGAAGGATCATTATAGTAGAATATTAGATAACAACAAATATAATATTAAAGGTGTTTGGAAGATATTAAATGGTATTATCAGGAATGGATCAAGACAAATAAACTATCCTCAGTATTTTATGGAAAAGGATCAAACTATTAGCAATATATTTACATTTTTGTAAATATTGGACCAGAATTAGCGGGAAAAATCCCAGATCCAGTGACTCCTGAAGACATAAAAGACAATTACATTGAAAGAAATCCTAGTTCAATGTTTCTGGAAGCGGTAGATGAAAATGAAATTATAGAAACTACTAATAAATGTAAAAACAAGACATCTACAGACAGTAATGAAATAGATATGAAAATAGTAAAAAATGTCATTATTGGGATTTCAAAACCACTCACGCACATCTGCAATTTATCATTCAAAACTGGTCGATTTCCGAATAAAATGAAAATAGCAAAAGTCATACCTCTGTTCAAGACTGGAGATAAACACCACTTCACAAATTATAGGCCTGTTTCTCTACTTCCTCAGTTTTCAAAAATATTAGAAAAACTCTTCAACAACAGATTAGATAAATTCATTGATAAACATAATTTACTCACCGATAGCCAGTATGGATTCAGAACACACCGGTCAACATCACTAGCGTTAATAGAACTCATTGAAAAAATCACAAATTCCATAGATCAAAAAAAACATGTAGCTGGAGTATTCATTGACCTAAAAAAAGCATTTGATACTATTAATCATGATATATTAATCAGGAAATTGGAGAGATATGGGATCAGGGGGGTAGTATTGGACTGGGTAAGAAGCTATCTAAATAAAAGACAACAATTTGTGACGATGAGAGATTATAAATCTGAATGTTTGGACATTGCTTGTGGTGTCCCCCAGGGGTCAGTGTTGGGTCCAAAACTGTTCATCTTGTACATTAACGAGATATGTAAAGTATCCAATATATTTAAATGTATTTTATTTGCGGATGACACTAATCTTTTTTTTTCTGGTGAGAATGTCCAGCAGCTTTTAGAGGTCATCACATCTGAAATGAAGAAATTGAATGAATGGTTTGATAGAAACAAATTATCATTGAACTTGAGCAAAACTAAAATTATGTTGTTTGGAAACTGTAGATTGGATACTCAGGTACAAGTTAAAATAAATGATGTGATTATTGAAAGAGTTTATGAAAATAAATTCCTAGGTGTAATAATAGACTATAAAATCTGTTGGAAACCTCACATAAAACATGTCCAATCTAAACTCTCACGAAGCATTTCAGTCATGAGTAAAGTAAAGCACATCCTGGATAGAAAATCACTCTACATTCTCTACTGTTCACTAGTTTTACCATATTTAAATTACTGTGCTGAAGTCTGGGGAAACAATTATAAGTCTACACTACAACCACTTTTTATACTCCAAAAAAGGGCCATAAGGATAGTTCACATTGCAGGTTATCGTGATCACACTAACATATTGTTTCTGGAGTCAAAGACATTGAAGTTAAATGATCTTGTGGAATTTAAAACGGCACAATTAATGTATAAAGCAAAAAGTCATGCACTTCCAAGAAACATTCAAGAATTGTTCTTTGATAGGGAGGGGGGTTATAATCTGAGGGGAGAACACAATTTAAAGGTGCTAAACGTACGCACTACCATGAGAAAACACTGCATCTCAATATGTGGAGTGAAACTGTGGAACAGTCTAAATGTGGTGCTAAAGCAATGTCCAAACATGAGACAATTCAAACTGATGTATAAGGAAATTATGTTCACAAGGTACAGGGATGAAGAAGGGACTTGATATTCACAGGTGTTTACATTTTTATTTTGTTTTCTATTTTATTTTATTTTATACATATATAGTTTTTGTTTTTTGTTTTGCATATATATATATATTTTTTTCTTTTCTTTTCTTTTCTTTTTTATGTTTAAAATAGTACACTCATTTGAGTAGTGGAAAAGGGGTAGGATTAAATAAGTGTATACTTCTTCCTACTCCTTTTCGAACATGCAGATTGAGTTGTTTTTCTTTTTTGTTATTGTTTGTTGTATTCATTGCATGTTCGAAATAAAGACTTCAAATCAAAAATAAAATCAAACTCTGAGAAGCTTCACGAGCTAGATTGTTCACAGAGGTTTAAGCAAATAATTTAACGCGCTGTTGAACCAAGAAGACACAACGCGTGTTATGGGATAAATATGAGACAGGCGGACTTGTACACGGTGATGTCAGATATCAACGACTCCCTAAGACCATTGCTGCAATTCTGCCTGGACAGCTCAAAATACTAATAAAGACCGTTAACCACTGTTTGGAGTTGGTGTGTCATTATAACCAATGCTGGAATATGAATGCCTTTATTCGTTTCGTTAGATTGGCTACCGGGTATAATATGATTTGTAGAGGCATACAATCTATTTTGTTGTCGGTATTAGGTAGCCTATATAAATTAGATATAATAGCAGCCATAGCCTACATTATACAACAGTAACATGCGCATATATAATTGCACATGGCACAGCCCTGCGAAGCCTGCATACAGTAAACTAACTTGATCGTTAATCTAGCTGTTGTATCTTTACGCTTATGAAAACATTAAATAATATGTATAGGCGATAGGCCGATCGTTTTGCCATAATAGCCTATATTCTCAAATGGCATTTAATGGCTATCCGCTGTGGGCTATCTCCTCGCTGACGGACCAGTATACCTTATATCATATCATATTCCTATATGTCTCCAAGGAATCGTGGGGCTCTGGGGAATAAAGGTTGGGAACCCCTGCTATAGCCCATATCCTTTATAATGTTATAGGCTATTTTATTTACTCCATCAGCCTACCCAGCATGTAATACGTTCTTTGTTAGAACTCAACTCGTTATTATTTTGCGCATAGATTGCAGAAATACGGGAACGTTTTGATTATATAAGGCTTTGACATTGTAAAACGAAATAAGTGGAATTTCGAAGTTGTAAGTTGCAAAGCCTTTTAAATATAATCAACTTTCCCGTATTTCTGCAATCTATGCACAAAATAATAACAAGTTGAGTTACGCGGAGCGCAGTCAGTACACCCCGTAGTATTCCGATAACGCTATATATAAACCATGCTGCATTAATTCGGAAAGAAAGACCTATTCCAAATGCTATTTATACGTTTTTGACAATAATTACACTACTGTCACTATTTTACAATTAACTATAATGAATTACGGGGGGTCATACCGAACATGTCAGTCAAACTAATGCACAAAAGCTTATTTCCGCGTCTGCAGTCTCCATATTCTACCGCTGGGTGCCAGGTACGCATGGTCCGAGCTGTGCGTATATATACGCACAAAGTCAAGCACACGTTCAAATTGATAAGCCCCACACTTTGCTTAGAAATGATCGTACGCACGGGTTACGCACATATCTGTGCGTACGCACCATTGATAAATGAGGGCCCTTACCTTTACTAGGAGGTATCCCAAAAAGAATATTCCAATTGTCTGATCGCGATTGTTGTCGATCGGGTCCCTGACATGAAGTGGCACAAGATATGCCTCAAGTGCGCTGAACGCGTTTCGAAGTGGTCGGATGAAGCGATTTACTTGGCTTGGTCTAAATTCTCCGCCCGGACGAAATTAGATGCGACACACAGTGTGAAATAAGGTTTCAAAGGGTGGGCGATACTGCCACCTAGCAGGATGCGGCCGGGATCTCAGAATGATTTCCTATGGTAACACCGAGGTCCGTGAACCTGTAATGAATAAAAAAAAATCTAATAAAAGAAAACTATGAAAAAAGGTCCAGAATTGTTGGATTTCCCTGACAAAGATGTGCAAAAAGTAGGGATGCCCCGATCGATCGGCCAGCGATCGGTATCGGCCGATATTCAGTATAAATATGAGATTGTAGAATTCCGATAATGCTTTCTTTTCGCCGATTGCGAAAACCAATCGATGGCGCGACCAATTCTCAGCAGAGTTGGTGTCATTGTCGCATGTTAAGTAACCTAAAACATGATGTCGGCAGTGTGGAACTATTACAAAGTGTCTGAGACAGATCTGCAATGTATGCCAGGATAAAATACCTTGTGGGGGAAGCAATGTAAAACGTTTCAACACAACTAATTTAATAAGACACTTGAAGTCCCCCCCTTGAGGACCACCCAGAGGACCATGGAGAGTTCGCTAAGCTTACCGCGGACGGTAAAAAGAAAAAAGGCAGATTAAGAACCAAAACGACCGTTAACACAAACGTATTATGGTATACCAGGGTATTTAGAAATCCCGTCGGTATGATTTTTAATACCGTAAAAAATACAGATACGTTTCTTTCTAGATGGGATTGTTGCAGTGAGCGTGACGTCAGACTGTGCGCCACACGACATTAGTGTGTTCCTATGGGTCTCCCATCTCGCATGTGTGTTAATCTGCTTCTATAGAATGCAGTTATGGACCGGTGGCCGTCCGTTTATTAAGGTCGAATGGACCATGGGTCCACTTCCAGACATCGGATCATTGTGGATTCGGGTATCGGAGCGTGAATGTTCGTGTGTGAATGTGGACTCGGGAACACGTTGTTTGGGTAAGTAAGTTATGTTATGGTTAAGCGTATGGAAGATGAACGTATGAGGGTCCGGATATCTTTTCTTAGAACACAGGACGTTCGTATGGATAATTGTCCGAGTTATGAATGCCGGGAGTGTATGCCGTTCCAGTTCGACTGATTGTGTGTGCGTATTGGCTTCGGTGATTCGGTAAAGGGGTTTAACGGCTTCATCTAGGTTTTGATGATCAGTTCATCAATGCAGATTCAATTTTGTGCGTCTGTATGTGTACTGTTGTGAGTTTGTGAGTCATGTTGGTCTAATTTCAGCCTCCGTTATACGTTATTTGTTCCATATGTCGTTTCATATCTGTGTCTCGTATTTGCGCTCTGTGCAGTTTGTTTACGTTGGTAACACGGGTCGCTAAGGAATTTAGGTTAGAGGTTGAAGAAAGTGCAAATTTAGGTTGAAAGAACGGCCCTAATGTCAAAACGTTTCCATGCGTTGGGCGCCAGACCCGAGATTTCTCAGGTGTTGGTTGTTTATTCCTTTATTCAATGTATTCATTATTCATCCAGGGACCTCTGTGTTACCATAGGGCAGTGCTTCTCAAACTTTTTCTGTCAGGCCCCCCTTTGGCGGACCAAAATATTTTGCCCCCCCCCCCCCCCCCCCTCGCCCCAACAAAATAGTCATGAAATGGGCCATGTTTAAATGTATTGAAACAACACCAATATCGTGACCTTTCAAATTGGCCCTATATTTTGTTTTCAGAGCTGTCATGGATGAAAAGCCAGCTTCACACAGATACTGTATGTGGTGCTGAATGGTATCAACACCTTAACTGCTGCATCATGAGATACTTGGTGGGCCATGAGATGAGATACTTGGTACTCAGCACCACACTCTGAAACTAGCTCTCTAGGTGGTATCAGATGAGATTTCAAAGAGTTCTTCCAAGAGTTTGGATGGAGATGTGTCAGGAAGCTTTGTCTCAATGTTGTGTCAATGTTGTCTGTAAAGTTTTTTTTTTATCCAGAGTAACTTGGTGATCCTTTTCTGTGTTTTATTAAATAATGATTTTCAGAAATGGTATTTTCATGGAGAACAGTGCAGCTGCAACAGATAGCACTTTAGTGATAATTTTCTGGAATCCAAAAAAAAAAGTTATTTTAAATTTTTTTTATCTCAAGGCCCCCCCGGTCATGCCTCTGCGCCCCCCCTGGGGGGCACGCCCCCCACTTTGAGAAACACTGCCATAGGGAATGAGTCTGAGGTCGCCAAAGTGCAATACCGGCCGCATCCAGCTTAGACTG
The DNA here is from genome assembly GCF_963971535.1 of Notolepis coatsorum. Lineage (NCBI taxonomy): Eukaryota > Metazoa > Chordata > Actinopteri > Aulopiformes > Paralepididae > Notolepis > Notolepis coatsorum. The sequence goes on along the minus strand of NC_140167.1, from coordinate 93,430,761 downwards.
AGGTATCGAGCACCCTTTGTAACCTTGTATCTTGGCCTGTGTAATGGCCAAACGTCTCCGGTTTCATTTTTCCTTGTCGGGCGAGGGGAGCGGTTCTCCCGGTTCCATTGAAGCGCGTCAAATATCCCCGATCCATATGTTGTGGTGGATTATGTGGACCAAATGGACATTGGATGTACCAGATGGCGATCAAACAATTGGAATATTATTTTTGGAATACTCCCGATCACAGGTAAGGACGATCTAACGTAATTTTTGCTTGATCCTGCAATGCTTTTATACCGATCGGGCTGATAAGCGTTTTTAGTGTTCAATACGAATGCCATTACTGACAATCAAATAATCAGAAACGACCCCCCCCCTTTCATGCATTCATGATGGAACATAATACCTATGTAGGGCTGTCCCCGACTAAGGATTTGGATGGTCGACTATGATTGGCCAAAATTTGCCGTTAGTCGACTATTGGTCGACTAAAATAAATAAAATAAAAGTATAATATAAAAAAAATAAAAAATTATATATATATTTTTTTGTATCATTCCATTTGGGCTGTGGGGGGTGCTTGATGTCTGAAGGAGTCGACTGAAGGCTTCTTGTCCTCTGCAAAAGCATGCAATTGGTCCACTGATGGATACATCTTGATATTTGTCTAGTCTAGCGTGTTCATTAGATGGGTGAAATCCTCTTTCAGTGCCTATGTGCCTGTTTTCGTAGGCAGTTAGCTTTTGGTATGCATGCCATTAGCGTTAGGCCTCTTTTCCTTTGGAAAGAATACAAAAAAAAAATATATATATATATTATAATTTTTTTTTATTTAATTTTTTTATTCGAGGTTGGCTGGTCGACTACGGCTCCTTTCAACCGATTAGTCAACTAATCGACTAATAGGGGTCAGCCCTATACCTATGATATAGATTTGATTTCGGAATAATAGCGTGTACAGGCAAGAAACGGCAATGTCTATAGGGAGGTGTAGTCTGACGTCACTGGTTGTTCCACCCGTATAGGGATTCATCATTGGGAAAATGAATTATCGGCTATTGTAACAATTCTGCCGCAAGGAAATTGACAAGCTTCTATTTTTGCACAAGATGAGTTCCCTTCTACCACTAACATTACTGTTTAAGCATTTTTGGTTGAAATAAAGGTAGTTATAAGGTTTATAATTTGTTGTAAAAAAATAACTACATTTACCAGTAGGCAGCCGGTTGTTCAGTAGGTAGCCGGTTGTTCAGTAGGCAGCTGTCGCCTACCTCAAGTCATGGCAAGCTGATACCAAGCTAGCTAGCTAGCTAACGTTAACGTTACCCCGCTAAACGTACGTACTAGACACTAGCAATGTCTACTGTCGTGAACCATTTTAAATTGGGGCATGTAGAGGAGTTTCGGGAACAAGGAAAATGTGCAGGTCCTCTTCTCAGACCTGTGGGGCAAGCACTGCACACGCCGGCTAGCAAGCTAGCTAGCTACACGTCACGGCCTGCTGATACCACGATAGCTACCTAATGTTAACGTTACAAGCTCAAACACCTTATAACTACTACTGTCGTGTCCATAAGTTCCCTGGCAGAATACTTTGTTTGCGAGGACAAAGAGGAGAGAACCGGCTTCCGGTTTACGCTCAGATCGGATGGCGGCGTAGCTTTTCCGAGTTCTGTGACCACTTCACTTTTATATTGATTACAACGTTAAATTTACGACATACTTTCACATGATACATCGTAGAGATGGCGAAACAAATATCGAACAAGATGGGAACATTAAATGAGGTGGACGTTGAATGTATCAGGTCTTTATTCCGTGCTGAGATCGATGCTAGCATGCTCCAGCTAACCAACAGACTGGACTCGCTCCAGGAGGATGTAGCTAGCACGACCACGCGGCTCTCTAGGGTGGAAGAAGGGATGGCAGAGGTTGCAGTCGTAGCTGAAACCAACTCCACCAAGATCTCGGCGATTGAAGATAAATTCCTTTTTTACGAAAATAAGATCGCTGACCTAGAGGACCGGAATAGAAGGTGCAACGTGAGAATTTACGACTTGCCCGAGAACATTGAAAACGAGGCGCCGATTCATTATCTCGAAAAGATGATTCCACAATGGTTTCCGACCGTCTCTAAACCGGAGATTGAGCGGGCACATAGAATATTCAGTAACGGCCCCCCGGAGAAGGGCGAACGTCCACGCGGTTTTTGTGTGTGCTGCCTGCGGTTCCCTACACGTCAGGCTATTCTACAAGAGGCCAGGAAACACCCTCCAAAAGTGGGTAATTATACCCTCAGATTCGCCGCGGATTTCAGTGACCATACCGCCAGACGACGGTGCGACTCTGAAGATCAAGATGGGCCGTGGAGTCATCTCCTGCAACCACCTATTCACGTCGCCGTCCGAGGCGGAGAGGTTCCTTCGACGCGACACGACGTCCCCCCCGCCGAGGATGGTGAGCCGGCCCCGGCGGAGCAGGCTACGGGCATCGGGGAGTGACAGGCCTCGGAGCCTTGGTATGCTAAGCTCGAGCTATGCTAACTTTCGGGCTCTCTCAGCTAACGATAACGTTCCACTCGCCTACCACGGCCTTTCGGTCCAACAGACCGGTAACCCTCATGGTTTATCTACGCTGTATATTTCCAGAAATGGGTATGCACATCGACTATTTTCAAGTATAATTCAGACGACTTGTGCTTTTTAACGCATTGGTCTTTTTATTGTCTGAGCATTGAACTTCGCACTGGACTTGGCATTGACTGTTATGCATATCGTCTTTTTTCAAATTTGCACTTGGACAAACTGTGCTTCACAGGTTTCACTCAAACGAACTATGTGCTGACGGCTAGGTGGTGCAGTGGGCAAGGCGCTTGCCACCAACGCAGGATATGCTGGGTTCGAGCCCAGCTCTCGGTGTTGCTACCAGCTTGGCTGGTCGTTCATACTAATACAATTGGCAGTATTAGGGGGTGGGAAGCTGGTGGGTGGGGATCGGACGTTGTGGACAGCGACTCCTACAGGTTGGTTGGTGCGCCTGCGCAGTAGAATCAGGAAGCGACGAGGGCGGCGTGTCCCTCCCACGCAGACCCTCGCCGCTGAGAGATCACGCTGTGCAGGTGAAAAGACGCGACAGCTGCCTCCTCGAGTACCGGAGGGGACACGTGATGCAAGGCTTCGTCCACATTGCAGCCGGCTTGTGGGAGGCATGGCCTAACAACGTTCGAGACAGGGGAGGGTAGAATTGGACAAATTGTGCTTTTTAACGCATTTGCCTTTTTATTGTCTGAACATTGTACTTCGCACTGAACTTCGAATTGACGGTTAGCATAATGTCTTTTTTCAAGTTTGCACTTTGCGTACTGTGCTTCACAGGTTTCACTCAAACTATCTATGTTCTAACGTATCAGCCGGTCGAGGGGGATGGTCCTCTCTCGGCGGAGCTACCTACGTGAATCAGGATTACAGGCCTTGAGCCTGATTAAGCTAAGCTCAAGGCATGCTGGTTGTCCAGCTCTCCTAGCTAACATTACCGTTGCCACGTGTCTTTTTTTTGTGCTCCAGCTGAATGATAACGCTCAATGTTTGTATCCACTGGGTTATCTCAATGACGGGTACGCATGTTGCCCTTCTCTCAAGATCAACTCAGACAAACTGTTTTCTAATGCACCTGTTGTTATCGTCTGCACTTTGAACTTCACATTGAACTCTGCATAGATTTCTTCTCTCAGTTGAGTGAAGTGGGTTCCTTTTTTCTAAATTGTTACGATTAGGGATGCACCAATATGAAAATTTGCCACCGATACCGATACCGATTGTTCAACTAACACAATCGGCCGATACCGATATTTGTGGCAAAATATTTTTTTTAAATATTTTTTAAATATACATTTTTTTTGTAATATTTTTTTTTGTAATATATATATTTTTTTTATGAAACTACTGTATATTTGTCTTACAAATTGTGCTCACCGATATGAACATAGGCCTCTTTACTTACTTAAAAAAAGGAAACATCAAGAAATAGCACTATCTCTCTCCCAGTATGTTCTGCAGGGCGGCAGCTAGATACTAGTTCTCCCAGCATGGTCTACCTGCTGGGCTGCAGCGAGATCTTGACGCTACACAAATTGATGGATATTTATCGGCTACTGCCATCGGCACATTCGAGCTTATCGGCCGATACCGATACCCGACCGATACATCGGTGCACCCCTAGTTACGATATACCTTACAAATTATTAGTATGGTTAAGATACATAATGTTGTTGTGGTTGCTGTGCTCGGTCAAGGTTGACCAACTGATGTTTGATCGATACCGGACAAGTATTTTGGAGGGGGGAGGGAATGGGGGATTGCTGTGTTTTTTGTTTTTCTTGCCAATCAACTCGCTCTGTTTTATTTTTGTTTTCACGCTCACGCTCGGAACTCTCTATTATGGTGTTCTACTCCAAACGAATTACATTCAGTCATACTGCAGCCTTTTTAGACTATGGATCATTTGAACATATTGATCTGGAATACAGGGGGTCTCAATATAACGCATAAACGCACAAGTGTACTAACGTGGCTAAAAAGGAATGAAGTGGACCTTGCTTTACTGAGTGAAACACACCTTTTATTGAAGGTGACCTGCTGGGTCCTACCCAGAGACTTCCTCAGAATGAACCAGAGGACAATGGTGATGGGGGCGGTGAGGAAGAGGAAGGCGTGGATGATGACGTCGATGATGAAGAGGACGATAAAACGATCGCACCTCATGTGCCCTCCAGGGAGTGGATGGTGGAGGGTGACCTGCTGGGTCCTTCCCAGACAATTCCTCAGAATGAACCAGACGATGATGATGGGGACGGTGAGGAGGAGGACAACGATGATGAAGAAGAGGACGACGATGATGAAAACAAAGAAGAAGAAGCAGTGACAGAGGAAATCACTGTGTCAGACATTGAAAAGGAGAAATACAGTATGGCAGCTGTGGAGGAGAGTGCTACAAATGAAATGCAAGAAGAAGAACCTGAAACGGCACCAGAAAAACCAACCATTAACTCTGCTACATGTACACCTGATGAAGACGAGGAGGAAAATGATGATGAGAGAGGCATCAGATGATTCCACAGATGAAGAGTGTACTGGGGAACCAGATGATGTGCACGACTGCAGCTCTTCAGAGAATGAAGCAGAGGAAGAGGAAGATGCACATAAGGAAGATGCACATAACAAAATCACTGCTGAACTTCCAGTGTTTAAAACAAGAGCTATCAGAAGCAGGACAACAGCAGTCGCAGCCAGTCCAAAAAGGCTGACCAAGCGGCACCGTCCTGAAGAGGAGAAAGACGGCAGCATAGAAGTGCATCTCCCAAAACGTAGCTCTACTCTGCAAAGACCTGCTGAGGACAAGAGTGTTGGAGATGACAAGCCAACGGGAAAGAGCAGAACCAAGATAGAAGTATCAGAAGAAGTGTGGGATTCATATCAGATTGTAGATTGTGTGGAGGATGAGCCAATAGATGATTCTCTGACCACTGAGTCTCAGAGAGGGAAGAAAGACAGAACATCTAAGAAAGATGATACAACTTCAAAAGAATACGAGACACAGAGCAAGAGTTTTGACATCACTATAGGAGCCTCCGACAATGAAAACAAAGACAAAGAAATGGAAAACCAACTACCTGAAGAAGCTTATCAAATGATAGACACATTTGTTAAAGAAGTCTTGAATTCAGATGAAAAAACACGGTCAAGAAAAGGAGGCATGTTCAATTGAACACCATGACAAAGGAAAAATGAGAGCAATTATATAATCTATCTGATGAAGATGAAGAGGATGAAGGACAAAAGACGGTTGAAACGGGTATGTCAACCGGCAGTGGAATGGTTTCTCTGGAAGCCCATGGTGTTACCGGGGCCGGTGATGGCCACACTAAATCATGCCAGTTTCCAAGAGAAAGAATTATAAGAGAAGACGGAGCAGGGAAACCTGGGAAAACCGGCTGAGACTTCCTGACCGACTTACCGCGGACAGTCCTGTTGACCCTGATAAAGAACTAGCACGTTGGAACGACCGATCAGTGGGCTATGCTTACTGGTGCCTGCCTCAGAATAAGGCATGAGCAAGAATAGACATTGAATAAGACATTGAATAGACATTGGCTATATGCCTATCAGAGCTATGGCTCGGTTGTATAAAAAAAATAAAAAATAAAAGGCATTATTTCTTTGGCTCGAATAGATTTAGTTTGTTTATATTTTTAGAACAGTACCCATAATAATCGAACCAGTTGTTGGACCAAAGCCTACCCAACAGCCAAATGTTATTGAAATACCTTGACTGTCATTTGAATCACTAACTAATTTGTTGTTCCCATGCACAGGGACAAGTGGAGGCCAGGACCCAGTCAAGCTTATTTGTGTTTAGAACTATGATTTGGAATTGGTTACATCGGTAGCTTCTTTAATATATATTTTATAATTGTGTTAGTTTAGTGCACAATTAAGGGCCGGTGTGTAGAAGCAGAAACCGACTTCTAGTATTTATATTATTGTTTAGTGTCTTATTTATGTTTGAACTCTAGGGGGCTCCCCACCTACTATAAGTAGCCTAGCTAATCACTGTAATTCATGCACCTGTTATGGAGATACATTTTTCCTACCTGTTTCACTGTTTGGAACTGATAGACAGAGCAACTGACAACTGCTCTAATTGAACCATTTCATTCACCATCATTCACCTTTGGACAATAAAACCCTGTAAACCGTACCAGCCGCAACTTGGGACATTCTTCTATATTTACATCACAAACTTTGTTACTGAGTAGAGAATTAATTATGGGTGCATCTAGGGCTGGGCGATATGACCAAAAACGTTATCGCGATAAAATTATAAAATTATTTTCATATAATTCTATATAGATAATTATCGTCGATATAATGTCTGTCAAGTTTAATTAACTTCTTATGCTGCTGCGAATGTCTCAAGTCGAGTTGATGTCGTCATCAGTCCGCGCACGTTAGCAGTTAGCCGACAAGCGGAGTATCTCATGACAATAAATATGACACTAAAATACTCTCTTCCGCCACAATATATTGAAACGAACTGTATACCCCACACTACTATAAACGTGGCCTCAGAATTCAAAACACACACATACTCGGCACGTAAATATATAAAACAGTGCCGTGCAAGCTAGTTATCCTAGCCAGCCTGTTGTATCTAAGCGGTGTATTCCATGACAATGTGCTAAATATGACACTAAAATACTCTCTTCCGCCACAATATATTGAAACGACGTCCACTGTATACCCCCACTACTATAAACGTGGCCTCAGAATTCACGCCACACACATACTCGGCACGTAAATATATAAAACATCGCCGTGCAAGCTAATTAGCCTAGCAAGCCTTGTTGTTGAGTGATTCCTACCTCTGGGTCTCCTTCCGGGTCTACTTCGCTCTCGGCCATCTCCTTCACTGATTGGTTGTTAGCTGTTGTGCGTAAGCACGTCATCACGTAACGTTGGTTGTTGTTAGTGAGTGTGCTGAGCCGAGGCTGAACGGAGCCAAGCTTGGAAAATCGATATATCGAAACTTTGCGACCACGTTTCATGTTTATTTCGAGGAAATAATTTATTGCGATAGTTATCGTTATCGTTTTATCGCCCAGCCCTAGGTGCATCGTGATGCCTGTCAGCACATTCGAGGAGTGACAGTCGGCCACTACAAATGCTTTTGTCTGATTCTAGACATTTACCAGTCTAAATTAGTTATAAACGTATTCGATCATTTATCACCCCCCCATCCAACAGTGTTTTTGACAAATGGTACTATATATTTCTGCTCATGACACCTAGGACCTGTAATTATTACTCAACATGATCGAATGCAATAGATATGTATAGGTCTATAACGTAATCAATCAAGATACCCCTACCTGATTGATATAATAATTTCACTGCATTTTATCTGCAGTTTATCGGTCATAGTGGAATACAGAATCATATGTAATTCAATGCCTTTGTCTGATTCTAGACATTTACCAGTCTAAATTAGTTATAAACGCGTTCGATCATTTATCGCATGTTGCACAAAACGCTTCATAACTCCGTTTCCAGGAAATTAGCCTCGATTTCAGTCAATGTTTAGCTTGGAATTGTGAACAAACGAAGGCATGTAGAAACTAATGTTTTTTTTCATATTGTACAGCAAATAGTGTTTGTCAAATGAGCCGAACCATTTCCCCATAGCTATAATATAGAATATAGAAATAGCTCCGCAAAGATCATGAAATATCACGAAATCAGTCCCAAAAGGCTGGCATACAAGCCATAAATCCGGCACATCCGGCTGGCACACAATGTGTTCCACTTGCCACTTGCAGGTTAAACCCTACTCTTCAATTATAGGTAGTTTACATCATTGGCATCTAATTTCATTATTTATTTATTTCCATTTGACGCCGGAAATGCCACTCAGAAGGGGTTAAAAAGGTCCACGCACGAATAACATGTACGGAGCAAATGAAAAAGCTTATCAGACGCTAGCAGGGCCGCGACGTCACTTCAGGCAACTTATGCCTTATGCCCGTCCGGGTCATAGTACTACTGGCTATATGGCTCTGGCTAACGTTACCCCTTACCCCGCTAACGTTAGCATTATGTCTACTGTCGTGAACCATTTTAAAATCGGGCATGTAAAAGAGTTTTGGGAACGAGTAAAATATGCAGGTCCTCTTCTCAGACCTGTGGGGCAAAGCACCGCACACGCATCATGCCGGCTAGCAAGCTACACGTCACGGCATGTTGATACGATAGTAGCCCCCTAGTAGCCCCACTCGGTGCATCACAGTCACGAAACGGGCTACCATGATAGCTATTAGCTAACTAACGTTAACGTTACAAGCTCAAACACCTTATAACTAGGGATGCACGATATTGATTTTTTGACACCGATACCGATAACTTTATGCTCCTCAGGCCGATAACCAATATTTATTGTATTATAATCTTTTTTCTTAATGTATATATTTTTTTTTTTCAACATGAAACAAAACATATCACAATACAATAATAATACATAAAAAGACTTCCCAGGACAATAACTTAACACCAACTTAAATGTGACCTAACCAGACAACAGAAACAAAAGCCAAGACAACAGTATTGACTGATAAAGTGACCATATTTATTTTTCCAAATGAAAATTCACAATCCGTCAACAACTTATAATACATCCAACCTAAGACGCTCGAAGCTTTTTGTTCTTCTTTTTTCAAAGCGGAGCCTTGAAAAAAAGGCTTTGAGTGGACACATCACCACCACAACAAGTCACCTGCAACAAGCTAGAAGCTAGAACCTAGAAGCTAGAAGCTGCTGTGAATCCAAAGCCAGCTATTGACGAGTCGTTTGCTAAATTAAAGAAGTTTGACAGAAATGACCCAAGGGCTCAAGCCGCTAGCTTTTAAGCAGTCCTTGGTGGTGCAAATTAACCTGGCTACTATGGAGCAATAAGTGACTGCGTTCAACCGAGGGTTGCATCACAGCCATGGAAGGGGCTAGCTTTGCTTAGCTCCTCGCGTCGTCGTAGGCTTCTAAGTTAACACAATAACACACCATCGTAGCAGTGGTGATGCCGCAGGTGACCCGTCAGGCTGGATGTATTACAAGTTGTTGCCCTTTTCCCTCCTTGTGGAACTTCTCCATTGCATTTATTACAAATAGCAAGCGATCTTTTTCCTCTGAAATTCCGAGTACCGACGCGGCCATCTTTGTTTTTAACGTCCACGCTGATTCAGAAACGTACGTGCCTACGTCACAGCCAAGAAAGGGAGCGCTCGATTTGTGTAAAACGCCCTGTTCTTAAACCACACGCTGTCAGTCGTACCACAGTACTGGCAAAACGGGATGAGCCTATAGTCAAAACAAACGCACTTCATTCCAATTCACCCACACAGCATTTTCTTTTACCAAAAAATATATTATATTATCGGAGCTATTAATAACGTTATCGGGTTTATCGGGATGACGTCATAATTGCTGATATCGGCCCGATAATTATCGTGCATCCCTACTTATAACTACTACTATTGTCGTGTCCATAAGTTCCCTGGCAGAATACTTGTGAGGACAAAGGTATACAAAGAGGAGAGAACCATTTTAAATCGGGGCATGTTAGGAGTAGGGATGCCCCGATCACGTTTTTTGCCACCGATACCGATCACCGATCGTCTATGAGCCATATCGGCCGATACCGATACAGATAGTTTTTGGTTTTATTCAAATAAAAAATTTATATATACTTTTTTTTTTATATATATAAAATATATATATTATATAATTATACTTGTAGTTGTATTATCTGCCAGACATCGCCATCACGCAACAAGTCAAAATGCTCGCTATCTGCAAACAGCTCCACTGTCTGTGTGTATACTCTGCTTTGGTCAAATCACATTCAGTCCTCAGCGCCCCCAGTCAGAGCGATAGTTCAACAGGGTCTGAAACGTGTTATGAAGCATGATAGCTAATTAGCCAATGTTCAGCTGCAAAAACGAATAATGTCAATTATGTTATAAGACATTGATATCAGGAGCTATCTGTAGCTACTGCTAGCCGTCTAGATGACGTTAGTGCTTCTCAAACTTTTTCTGTCAGGCCCCCCTTTGGCGGACCAAAATATTTTGGGCCCCCCCCCCCCCCCCCCTCGCCCCAACAAAATAGTCATGAAATGGGCCATGTTTAAATTTATTGAAATAACACCAATATCGTGACCTTTCAAATTGGCCCTATATTTTGTTTTCAGAGCTGTCATGGATGAAAAGCCAGCTTCACACAGATACTGTATGTGGTGCTGAATGGTATCAACACCTTAACTGCTGCATCATGAGATACTTGGTGGGCCATGAGATGAGATACTTGGTACTCAGCACCACACTCTGAAACTAGCTCTCTAGGTGGTATCAGATGAGATTTCAAAGAGTTCTTCCAAGAGTTTGGATGGAGATGTGTCAGGAAGCTTTGTCTCAATGTTGTCTGTAAAGGTTTTTTTTATCCAGAGTAACTTGGTGATCCTTTTCTGTGTTTTATTAAATAATGATTTTCAGATTTTGAGAAATGGTATTTTCATGGAGAACAGTGCAGCTGCAACAGATAGCACTTTAGTGATAATTTTCTGTAATCCAATTTTTTTTTTTTATATAAATCACAATGCCCCCCACTTTGAGAAACACTGCAACCAGTAGGCTTGATATCAGTGTATTATTGTAGCAGTTAAATAGGTCCCCCCCATGCCTGGCCTGACACGTGAAAGTTCAATAGTTGTGACAAATGCACTCAATATCTGCATTCTGCATCTGCATCTGCGTCTATGCTCTTCAAGTGTTGAATGTGCATTCCTCCGTGAGCTTCCGCGCGCTATAGTCGTCGGGTACACTGGTTGAAGAAACCTGGCTTGGCTTCAAAACCAAATTTTCAACAATACTAAACAACATGGCCCCCCTAAAGTGGTCTGCACACGGCGGGCGACCGACGTCGCCTGGCGATGCGATCGCCTGTCGCTCAATGACAATCGCTTAGCCCCCCACACCAGAGGCGACCGTTCACAGGTATAATAAGCTATGTGTCGCTCTGTTTAGCTGGGGGTGTTTCCCCCCGGGAGATATAGGAGGGCGGACCGCCGGGACCGGACGTTAGGTTGTCGTGAAGCGGGTTGCTGACGCTGTGTTGTGCGTTACGAGGGAGTATTAACCTGTAAACCCCATATTGAGCTGGAATTAAACCACCATATACGAATACAACCTCTCCTCATTCTTCCTGACATTACTGCATGCCTGATCGCTACGATACGTTCATTACCACCGATTGGACAAGTATTGTTATGCAGCTGCTGAAAGAGAATGTTTTTTTCACGGAAGACGCAAACTGTCTTTTGTTCTCAACAATCATTTTCTTTGGATAATAAACCTTACAAACTACATCAGCTGCAGCCTGGACATTAAACTCTGTCAACATCCACAGCTTCTTTTGTTACCCGAGTATAAACACTAGTAGGTGAATCGTGGCGCATTGTTCATTTATTAGTTAATGACAAGCGGCCACTATAGCTTCTCAAACTAACGTTATTTATTTAAATTGTTCCCGTTAATAATAATGAACATAAGTAGCATGGTAATAATACGTAGGTTATTGATCAAAAAGGTGTACAAATGATACACCAGTAGAACTTCTGCACTACTTCTGTAGAAGTCATGTTATTTCCTCATTGTCCTGCCTGCCGTCGCCTAAAGAAATAGGATTGAGGCAATATTTAGCGAGGCGACAGAAATAGCTTGCCGACCGTCGCTTCAAAATCTCCTGCCGTGTGTGTTCTCTCATTCATAACAATGGAGGCGATACAATTCTGTCGGTCGGCTTGCTAAAAAAATCGGTCGCCTGGCTAAAATCGCTCGCCGTGTGGGGACCCCTTTAGAACCACCAGGGTAAAAAAAACGCGCTGAGCCGTGGATGCACACTGAAATACTGACCGCTATGAAAGCCAGAGACAAAAAATGCTCTGAGTTTCGTAAAAGTCAGTGAACGCTTACCAAAAGCATGAGCAGTGAACTCCAAGACCACGTGACTGAACTCAAACTAGAAAGAAACAGACTAAGAAATGATGTAAACTCCATGATCAAAACTGCAAAAAAAATTCATCAATGACAAAACTGAGGAAAACAAAAATAAACCATGTGAACTTTGGAAATTACTCAATAATCAACTAGGCTGCAGTAAAAAACTTAAAGGGGAACTATCTTATAAATGGCCTTTTTGAGTGTTTAGCATTGTTTCCTAGCTATGTGAACTTATATTAATATGATCTATGTCTCAAAATTTTCATATTGGCGCATTCTTCCAATTCTCCTCTCACAATATTCACCCTCACTGAACTGAGTCATTTGAAAATGTGATGATTTGTGATGTCAGAAAGACACCGCTGCATGTTAATGTTGAGATAGAAGATGAGCTCCACACAGTGGCTGGACCTGGACCTGGAGCCCAGGCTCAAAACGGCTCGAGATCTTGAGGTAGAAAAATGCTGTTTTTGAGGACTTGATTAGAAATACAAAACAATGAATAAAAAAAATATATATATTACAGAGGTGTTCCATAGACTTACAGGAATTGTGTAAAAGTCCCCAAATAGTGAAAGAAATAGTAAAATAGTTCCCCTTTAAAACCAGGTTCTCAAACAAACAACACGCTCATCACAGACAAGCTGGATGTAGCCAATTACTTAAACACTTTCTTCACAAACATAGCCACAACACTGGTAAACAAACTACCCTCCCACTCAGGGCAGTATGGGGTAGAACACATAGTAGCATACTACAAGAACCTAGGCGTCCACAAAGACGACTTCAAACTGGAAATGGTAACTACAGATGAGGTACTCAAAAAACTGAGCGCCCTCCAACCAAACAAGGCAGGGATTAAAGCAAAAAAAATCTCCTGACTGACTTTTTTTCTGGCCAAGTCATATTCTTATTTTAACTGTATTTTTTTTTTAATAGCGTTAGCGTTTTAAGGGAGCCTACTGGTAGAGCCTACTGTCCTGACTGTGACTATAGACCCTACTGTTGTGGTTGTTGTGCCAGGCAGGGAGGCTGTGTGCTGGAGAGCATGAATGCAAGTCTTGTGGCTAGCTTCTGATTGATGGCGAGCTAGCACCCTTTTCCCATTACTTTGAACCAGGGGCGGAGCTAGGGGGTGGCTACCTGGGCTCAAGCCCCGGATGTATTCTGAAAAGCCCCGAATCTATTTAAAAAAAAAAAAAAAAAAAGAATTTTTTTTTTTTTTTTTTCAATTCAACATTGTTACATGAAAATATGTTTGCACCAGATTTAGCAGAAGCTAATTTCCATCTGTGGTCTATCCAGCTGCTAACTGTATTTGAGTGAGTTAAGTCTTGGTGTTATGGTAGACTCAGACCTAAGCTTTAAATCACAATCAACAAGTTGACAAAAACGTAATTCTTCCACCTTAGAAACATAGCTAAAGTACGGCCATTTATAAATCAAAAGGACGCTGAAAACCAGATCCATGCCTTTATCTCAAGCCAACTCGACTACTGTAATGCACTCCTTACTGGCCTCCCGAAAAAATACGATGATAACTATTTTATTGCAATGCACTATTGCATTATTTTATTCTATTTTACTAACTATTTTATTGCACTGCACTATTTTACTTTGTATCAGTGAATCATAGACACCTGGCCATAAGAGCATTCGGAGCATCTCTGCTCTCCCACTATTGAACTTGGGGGAGCAAAGGTATGATCTTGCTCCACCACTTTTTGATTATATGAAAAATATGATATATCCCCCCCCAATATATAAATCTAACCATAACTACGTTATGGTTAACTGAGTTTTATAGTGAAAAGAGCAGCTTTATTGGTCAAGATTGAAGGCTCTATATTGCAGGAAATTGCACGTACAGGTTAATTAAATTCAAAAAAAATCTGTTGTGGAGGGGGTCGTGTCTGACCCCCTACAAAGCACCCCTTGCCTGCCCAAAAAAAATTTAAAAAAAATTTAATTTTTTTTTTTAAAAATAATAATAAAAAAAAATTAAAAAAAAAAAAAAAGGGGGGGGGGGGCCCATCTGGGCTAAGCCCCGGATCTCCTACAATCCTAAATCCGCCCCTGCTTTGAACCATGAACTAAACGGCTTGTTATCATACAAACAAGGGACTAAACACGTTTCGCAAATTATGCCACAACAACAATGGACAGTCTCCTCCCCACCGTTTGTATATTTTTTTTTACCACCCACTCACCCCCTCCTAATGTACAGTCTCCTCCTCATCATATGTATATATTTACTGTTAGGATCTCTGGGTAACAGTACTGTATATTTGCATATATCGTATATGTGACAAATGTAACAGTACTATTACTATATACCTGTAAGGCATGTATGTCATAAATGTCATGATGTCATGTATGTTGTGTATGTCATAAATGTCACTATGAATTGAAAATGGGGGACCCTGATGATGTAAACAAGACAAACGCCTTTCTCTAGTCTGCATCCCCATTAACAATTGTGTGTATTGCTACTGGATTTACAAGATCCAGAGTGAATGAATGAATGAAAACTTTATTTAATACACGAGACCCTCTCCTTGGGACCAAGTAAGGTTTTGTCGATAATCCAATGTACAGTTACAACCCCCCCCCCCATACCACCCACCCACCTCCAATGTACAGTTTCTTCGTCAAATGTATATACTCTTTTTAGACTATTTTTGTATCACAAACAATAGGCTACTGTATTTGTAAATCTGGTATGTCATAAATGTATAGATGTAGCAGTACTGTCTATCTGTATGTCATGTGTGTCATATATGTTATGATGAATTGAAAATGGGGGACCCTGATGTAAACAAGACGAAAGTCTTTCTCTGGTCTGCATCCCCTTAACAATTGTGTGTATTGAGCTGTACTGTATTGTACCCATTCTGCAATCTGTTAATAACAATCAATCAATATTTAACAGATTGCAAAATGGGTACAATACAGTACAGCTCAATACACACAATTGTTAAGGGGATGCAGACCAGAGAAAGACGTTCGTCTTGTTTACATCAGGGTCCCCCGTTTTCAATTCATAGTGACATACATGACATACTACATAGTAATGTTACATTTGTGACATATGATATGCAAATATATTAGGGGTGCACCGATATGAAAATTGGCCACCGATACCGATACCGATTGTTCAACTAACACAATCGGCCGATACCGATAATTGTGGCAAAAAATAAGTATTTTAAATTTTTTTTAATTTTTTTTTAATATTTTTTTTTATTTTTTTTTTATTTTTTTAATGAAACTACTGTATATTTGTATGTGTGTTTGTATTTGTAGGCCTCTTTACTTACTTAAAAAAGGAAACATCAAGAAATATGTTTATGGTATCACTGATCCCTCTCCCAGTATCGTCTGGCGGCCTGCAGAGGGATACTATTTTCTCAACCAGAGCTTTCAACCAATGCAATGGAACCATTCTGGCGGCCTGCAGCGGGATACTATTCTCTCAACCAGAGCTTTCAACCAATGCAATGGAACCATTTTGATTGACAGTCGATTCGGCCAATTACGCCACACCGCTAGCACCCACCTCCTGCTTACCACCAAGCGTTTATTCATTTTTCTACTTCGGGGCATGCCGCCATTGATCTGCTTGTGAGAATGCGAGTCAAACTCAGAACCACAACAAGCTAATAAGTTAGCTGCCCGGCAGTGCCCGCCGACCAGCGCGCTCCACAGGATGGCCAAACGAGACACAATGATTTTACTGCAACAAATGTTATAATAAAACAAAGCCTTTCTATACATTTGTCTGGTTGAAAACTTTATTAACAGATTGCAGAATGTGTAGTTGGGTACGGAATGAGCAACGGAATTTAACCGAGCTATGCACGGCTTGCTTGCTATCTTCGGGTAAATACTATGCTGATGTAATTGAACGTGTAACTAACTATAATAACGTTAATGCCACAAAACGAATGTTTGTGTCATTTTAACAGCAGATACTTTCTTAAATGCCATCCTCCCGACAGAGCGGTGTTGATGGGGAGCTCTGATGGATTCGCTTGGTTGTGTTATTACATTAGCATTGAACAGCTAACCGAAAGCTAGGGTTAACTAATGTTAAAGGTTTAGCCATAACGTTACGTTGGCTAAAGTTGGGGCTATTCTTAATCCAGTAATAATGGCTGCAGACCTGCAAGCAAAGTACAGCAAGTTGGCAAAGGAGTATTCCAACGTAAATCACATTTTCACCAGTAACGTTAGTCGTCTGCCTCCCGGCTATGAACGGACTCGGAGTAATGCCTTGCTGCTATGGGTAATAATAATATGCTGATGTTATTGTCCGTGTAACACTAACTATATAACGTTAATGCCACAAAACGAATGCCTTGTTAATCATAAATAGTAACTTTGATGCAGTAGCTTGTGTGTGTGTGGGGCGGACGGCGGGCGTTGTGCAGGTAGGTCGCGAGTGAACTTTTTTTTTTTTTGCCTTTTGACGCTACACAAATGGATGGTTAGTTATCGGCGACTGCTATCGGCACATTTGAGCTTATCGGCCGATAGGCCGATAGCAGTCAACAAGGCACTTATCGGCCGATACCGATACCCGACCGATATATCGGTGCACCCCTAAAATATATAGTACTGTTACCCAGAGATCTCCCGGACAAATGGGAGAAAGACGTTTATTGAGCTTAAAAACAATTGATAACGCAAATAATGTTCCGATTAACAAAGTCATTCGTTTTGTGGCATTAACGTTACCTAGATTTATCAACATTCATACATTTATCAGAAAGCGAGCGGCACAAGCACACACACAAAACAACACCAACAACAACACACTGCTTGTCGCGTAAATAACGTTCTGATTAACAAAAGGCATTCGTTTTGTGGCATTCACGTTACCTAGATTTATCAATAGCAATAGTAATATATATGTTTCTTTAGAATAGAATAAGTCAAATGAACTTACGGTCTCGTAAAAGTTGCCGCATGTTGTTGATTAGTCAAGTTTACTCGCGAGTAGAGCTAGACTCTAGAGAGCAATGGCGGAGTTTCAGAAACTCGAAAGAAAATGGGCGCTTCCCATTGGTGCTGAGCACAGCGGAGGCGGGTGAAAGGGCTGTAAACTCAGAACAATCTCGCCTTCTGGTTGGTTGCATTTGCCTGAGAATTTGCCGATTGCTCGCAAATGACTGCTTGGTGCGGCCGCGGTAGGGGGAAAAAAGGATATTTGACGCCTCTGATTGGCTCAGGTTAAAATCCATCACGACTCCGAATGACGGAATCTCCAAATCAAATGGACGGATATCCGTCCCAAGACGGAACGCTTTAATGCCTGAAACAAGGCCACTGGCCATGACAACATCCCCTCCAAATTCATCAGAGACTCAGCAGCCGCCATCACCCCAGTCATCACACACATAATAAACCTCTCCATAAAACAGGGACACGTCCCCAAGGACTTCAAAATTGCGAGAGTAACACCCCTGCACAAAAAGGGCAGCAAATTAGACCCAGGCAACTACCGCCCTGTTTCTATCCTTACATCCATCTCGAAAGTCATGGAAAAAATAGAATACGAACAGGTCGAAAAGTACCTTGCGGGAAAAAATCTAATCTACGAATTCCAATCTGGTTTCAGACCATCCCACTCCACTGACACATGCCTTCTCTATTTGAACGACCACATCAAACAAGAGGTGGACGCGGGCAAATACTGCGGCATGGTCATGCTGGACCTACAAAAGGCCTTCGACACGGTCAATCACACCATTCTGATTGACAAGCTAAAAGCAATTGGTTTTAGCTTGTCAATCAGTGAGCTGGATACAATCCTACCTGGAGGGGAGAGAACAGATGGTGGAGGTAAACGGTACCCTACCCCCCCCCCCCTCACAGTGAGCTGTGGTGTTCCACAAGGAAGCATACTAGGACCGCTACTATTCCTAATTTATGCAAATAACATGTCGTCAGCTTGTGACTGCAACTTGTTCCTGTTTGCGGACGACTCAGCCCTGCTGGTCTCTGACAAGAACAAGTTACAGGTTGAAAAAGCACTCAGCTCGGAACTAGGCAAAATCTGCATATGGCTCGCCGACAAAAAAAACTATCATTACACATGGTCAAAACAGAGTCCATTCTCTTCGGTTCAAATAACAAACTCAGCAAGACCGACGGCTTCTCAGTTACAGTGGGTGACAATATTGTCACAAGGAAAGATGAAATTACCTACCTGGGTTCCATCCTAGAGGCTAATCTTTTCTGTGACAAAATGGCATCCAATGTAATAAAAAAAAGTCAACCAACGAACTCGATTCTTGTACCGGATCTCCTCTCTGGTAAACAAGAATACCCTGAAGACTCTGGCAGGAGCACTCATTCAAGGGTACTACGACTATGCTTGCACCTCATGGTACCAAAGCACCTCAAAGGCACTAAAAAACAAATTACAAACATCTCAAAACAAACTAGTCAGACTACTGCTTGACCTGACTCCTAGAACTAGAGTTGTTCCGATACCGATACCAGTATCAGAAATGCCGCCGATACTGCCTAAAATGCTGGTATCGGTATCGGCGAGTACGCCGAAAGTCTAGCCTCCGATACCATATGACGTAATTTATCAACAACACTGCGGTCTGCTGAGTGAGCATTATAAAACAAACGTGTTTTTAACCGACCGTGAATTAAAGTGTCAATGCTGTTTGTCATTTTAACAGCAGATACTTTCTTAAATGCCATCGTCCCGAGAGAGGGGTGTTGACGGGGAGCTCTGATGTGTTTGTTGCTGGTGTTATTTAGCATTAGCTGAAGCGCTTACCGAAAGCTAGTTTTAGCTTTAACGTTACCTTGGCTAAAGTTGGGGCTATTCATAATCCAGTAATAATGGCTGAAGACCTGCAAGCAAAGTACAGCAAGTTGGCACAGGAGCAGGGCTGTACGCTACGCTTTTTCACTAGGGGCACACTTGCCCTTAAATGAGAAATTTAGGGGCAAAAAATATATATATTTTTTTTTAAACTTAAATTTTTATTAACAGTTTTAGACAAACAGCACTAAATAAATAAAAAGAAACTAACATCACAATAAAAACAAAAAGAAAAAAACAGTGCACATAAATATTTACATGGGTATCATGGTTAGTTGTCTGGTTCCCCTACAGTTGTTTTCCAGGTACTTAATACAAAGGCTGATTGTGTATCTCCCTTAAACAGGCATAAACAAGTAATTCCTACTCAAAGATGATAAATACTGACTAAGGCTTGTATGTGTGATCTGGGTCCAGAGACCCTCCTTGAGCTTCTTTCTTCCCTTATCCTTCGTCCTCTTTTTTTTTTTTTTTTTTTTATTAACTTTCACTTTGCCTTTTGATTCACCCATACACAAACCACATCATCCCTGAATATTAATATCACACCGTTAAACAGACATAAATAATAAAGTATAAAAACATTCAGCAATTATAATATCCCAAAAAAATAGAAAATACTAACTAAAGCATACCTGTGTGTGACATGGGTTCAGAGACCCTCCTTGAACATCTTTCCTCCTTTACCCTTCGCCCTCTTGTGTTGCATTTGGTTCTTCCTCTGTGATGTCGTTTTCGTTCCCTTTATAATCCTCCCACTTTCCCCATCTTTCCCCAAATTTCTCTTCCTGTAACCTCAGCATGTGTGTTATCCTCTCCATATCCTGTATTTCTTCCACTATTCCTACCCATTGTGCTATTGTCGGTGGGTCTTCCTTGTACCACAGTCTCGTTATTGCTTTTCTGGCCGCTATCAACATTATCTTTATTAAATATTTGTCCCCCCCTTGTATTCCCTCATGTGTCAGGTCTCCTAAGTAAAGCACCAGTCCTGTTTGTGGTAACCCGTATCCTAATATTCTGATCATTGCTTCCCCTATCTCCTCCCAATACCCCTTCAGCTTCTGACATCCCCAGAATATGTGCGTGTGATTTGCCCCCTCCTTCCCACACATCCTCCAGCATGCTCTTTGTGTTGGTGCATATTTTCCCTTCAGCTCTGGGGTTATAAAGAATCTGATTATGTTTTTCCATCCAAATTCTTTCCATATTCTCGATCCTGTTGTTGAATGTTGCACCTCGCATATGTTCCCCCATTCCTTCCCTGTTATTCTTATCTCTAGTTCTCTCTCCCATTTCTCCCTTATATAATCGGTTGTGTGTCCCTTGCTGGTCATTATAGCCCGGTACAGTGCTGATATTACCCTTCCTTTCCCTCCTTCGTATGCCCTTACTATCAACCTAATTATTCCATTCTGTTCTTCTTCCTTGTCCCCTCTTATTTCACTATTATAGTAATCTCTAATCTGTAGATATCTGAAGTGGTCCTTGTTTTCTAGTCCAAATTTCTCCTTTAATTTTTGTAGTGTTTGCATTTCCCCCTTCTCTATCATTTTGCATATCGCTGTTGCCCCCCCCCCCCCCTCTCCCACCTTCTGAATCCATGGTCTAACCTCCCTGGTTTGAATCTCTTGTCATGTGCTACCCATCTCAGGACCCCTGACTGCTTCTCCAATTTGTGTGTTTTTACTACTCTGTTCCATATGTTCAAGGTGCATTTGGTGATTGGATCTAATAGTCCCTCTTTCTCTTTAAATAGTTCCCTATCTCCCACCAGAGCTTGTACCTTGTATCCCTCCCCTTCTTTTTCAATGTCTTTCCATCTTGCCTCATATCTGTCGTTACACCAGCACGTCATAGTAATAATCTTGTAGGCTGGGTACTGCCATCCCTCCCTCTTCCTTTGGTAGTTGTAGTGTTTTATATCTGACCCGTGGTCTTCTCCCCGCCCATATGAACATCGATATCAGTCTGTCCCACTCCCTGAATTGATTCTGTGGTATTTGTATCGGTAGTGACTGGAATAGGTACAGTAACCTTGATAGTATGTTCATTTTAATGACCTCTATTCTTGAATTGAAGTCCAAGGGCATTACTGTCCATCTCTCTAAGTCTCTCTTGATGTTCTGATTTATCTGTGTATAGTTCGCCTCAAACAGTTTCTCCACCCCTCTCGTGATGTTCACCCCTAAGTATTTAATCTTGTCCATGTCCCATCTTATCCCGTACTGTTCTCTAATTTCCGTCGTTGGGGTATAGTTCCATGCTAAGGTCTGTGTCTTTGTCACGTTTAGTTTGTATCCTGAGTAGTGGCCATATTCCTTCAGTAGATCCATCAGTGCCGGGAAGCTCTTGTCTGGTTGCCTCATGTATACTATCACGTCATCTGCAAATAGGCCTAGTTTATATTCCGTTCCCTTTATCCTTACTCCCTTGATGTCCTCGGTCTGTCTGATCAGTTGTGCCAGTGGTTCTATGAAAACGGCGAAGAGCGTTGGTGAGAGACAACATCCCTGTCTGGTAGCCCTCTCTAATCTGATTCTATCCGTCAAGCTGCCATTCACCTTAACCCTCGCTGTCGGTTCTTGATATAGCGCCTTGATCATCTTCATCGCCCTCCCGTTCAGTCCGAACCTCATCAATGTTTTATATAAAAATGTCCAGCTCACAATGTCGAATGCTTTTTCTGCATCTAGGCTAATCAGTACCGCGCTACCCCCTTGTTTTTGTATCTCCTCTACTATGTGTAATGTCTTTCTCACGTTGTCCTGTGTCTGTCTCCCTTTAATAAATCCAGTTTGATCTTCATCTATAATGTCTGGCATAAACGTCTCAAATCTCTTTGATATTATCGATGTATACATCTTGTAATCCACGTTAAGTATGGACACAGGTCTGAAACTACTACATAATTCCCTATCCTTCCCTTCCTTCGGTATCGTGGCGATTATGGCTTCCTTCCACGAGGGGGGGGCATTTTACCCTCTTCCATCGTGTGTCTGAACGCCGCCCCTAACATGGGTGCTCATTCAGTTCTAAATGTCTTGTAGAATTCCGATGGGAATCCGTCGCTCCCCGGAGACTTGTTGTTTTTAGCTCTACTAATTGCCTCTTCCAGTTCTTGTTCCGTAATTATTTTATTTAATTCTTCATTCTGTTCTTTCCCTATCGATGGTAACTCTAGCTTCTCCAGATATGTTTCTATTTCCTCTTCTCCCGCTGCTTTTGGCTGTGTGTATAATTTCTCATAGTATTCTCTAAATGTCCTCTCTATTTCAGCTGGGTCCCTCAATATTTCATTAGTCTTTGTATCCCTTATTGTGTGTATCGTGTTCAACTTCTGTTGCGTCCTAATTCTCCTAGCCAGCACTCTGGTCGCTTTTGGTCCCCCTTCATAGTACGTTTGTTTCATGAACCTCGCTTTCTTTTCTATTTCCGTCAATAATTCCCTATTTATCCTGGCCTTTACTTCTTTGATTTCTCCGAGCGTTTCCTGTTCTTTTGATATCTGGTGTCTCCCCTCTAGTTTCTTCAGCTTCCCTATCAGATTGTGATATGTCTCCGTTCTGGCCTTCTTCAGCATTGCTGTTTTTTCCATCAATTTCCCCCTTATCACCACCTTCAGTGTGTCCCATAGAATGTTCGGGTCTACCGCCCCGTTGTCATTTTCTTCCTTATATCTGGCTATCTCCTCCTTGATCTGACTCACCACCCCCTTGTTATTTAATATTCCTACATTTAGTCTCCAAATCGTGTTCCTCCGTCTCCCTTCTAGATCTACTGTCAGATATATGGCGCTGTGATCCGATATGTCCGCCACTCCTATACTGCTCTCCCGTGCCCTGTAACTGTCCCCCGTCGTCATCAAAAAGTAGTCTATTCTCGCATATGTCACGTGTGGGTGTGAGTAATGTGTGTATTCCCTGTCCATGGCGTGCATCCCCCTCCAAACGTCTGTAATTCCCATTTCCGTCATCTGAATATTCATATATCTACTGATGGGTGCTCGTCCTTTTCTAGTACTCGTGGTGTCTAGGTCGTGATTCAGTACTACGTTAAAATCTCCCGTGCATATCAATATCCCTTCTAGTTCCATCACTATCATATCAAAAATGGTCTCATATAAATCCCTCTCACTCTCTGGGGGTGCATAAACATTCACTAACGTAACCATTTGGCCCTCCATTTTCCCCTTCACCAGAACAAACCTTCCCTCCTTGTCTCTTACTTCCTTGATCAATTCAAATTTGACTGTTTTTGATTAACGTGATTACTCCTCTCCTCGGGTTTTGTTTAAAGGAACTATAGTATGCATTTTCATATCCAAATCTCTTCAGTTTCTCATGATCCTGTGCTACCAAATGTGTCTCCTGCAGAAAAATCACTTCCATCTCACTTTTTTTACATTTCAACATCACTTTGCCCCTCTTTATCGTATTATTCATTCCATTAACGTTTAACGACATCATTTTTATACCTTTAACCATTGTCATCTTTCTTCTTCTTTCGTCCGTCAGTCCCCCCCATGTCACACTCATTCCCCCCTCCGGTTGGAGCCTCCGCTCTCTTCACCGAATACATATAATGATTAACATAAATAAAAAACATAAACTTTACATAAAGTGCTCCCAAGGCGTTCGGGGGGTCCCTGTGTCCCCCCCTGTCCCCTGCTGGTGGGTGAGGGGTAATTGCTCTCCTAGCGAGAGGCCCCCTCCTGACGGCTTGGGGGTTTGAAACCCTTACCCCCAATCGCTCGTCATATTTGTCCAGCTTTCTTACCGTTTTTTTTTTGCTTTCGAGCTCCTGGTCAAAAGCGCTCTGTCCTTCCTTCTGATCAAAGACCCTCTTTTCCTGGTCCCTCTCAATGTGACTCATATGTTTCAATGTCCCTCCTTCCTCCCATACCCGTGTGCGGTGTCTCCTGTGTACCCCTTTTTACTTTCTTTTCCTCCCCTCTATTTTCTATGTGATGTCCATTTATCCCCTTTATCCCTCCCCACTGTGTTACTCACAGCGTGTGTCTATGTATTTGTTTCAGTATGTTCTGTGTCTCGCCCATCAAACCTAGTTATATTTCCATTTATTTCCTCCATCAGCTTGTGTATTATGTGTCCATGTGTATACGTTATGTTCATTTCTATATCCTGCCTCTACCTGGGAATGTGCGTTTATGTATATGTTATTTCAGTTTCTATATTTTGTCTCTATTTGAATAGTTTTTTCAATCTCTTGTGCGTGTACTCATCCGTTCGCCTCCTCCCGCCTCCTCTCCGTCTCTGGCCTCCTCATCCGTCTCCATCCTCGTTCTGTCACGTTTCACCTCGGCCTTCTCCTCTCTCCTCCCTCCTCTCCCTGGTTTCGGTCTCCTGCTCTGGTCCATCTGCGTGCCCCCTCCAATCTCTGCTGCAAGCTCCGCGTCTGGACCTCCTGTCTCCTTCCTTCTCCGTCCTCCTTCATCTGCATCCCCCGTCGTCTCATCTCCCGCTCCGCTTCTCGTGCCGTCGCATACGTCGCCGCCCCTTCCTCCCAGTGAATCCTTAGCGAGGTCATGGGTGACTGGAATCTCATTCCGTTTTCTTTCAGAGTTTTCTTCAGTCCCGCGTAGGACCTGCGTGTCATTGCTACCGCTGTCGAGTAATCGTGATCAAATGATAGTCTTTTCCCTTCGATTTCAATCTTCTTGGTCCACGCGGTTCTGAGTATCAATTCCTTAATCTCAAATCTCAGAAAGTTAATAATCACCGCTCTCGGAGGTCTGTCCGGTTTCGGTCTCGGAGCCAACGCCCTGTGGGTAGAGCTGCCGCGGTATTGATGTTTTCCTTACCGCACAAATTTGCTAAATATTTCCTACCGCCGCGGTATTACCGCACACACACACAAAAAAAAAAAAAGGTGAATGCATTTTTTTTTGTAGTCTACTCTTTATAGCATATAGCCTGCCTCTAGTCTAAATGTCTATCTTTAGATGATGACTTTGCAGCATGAATATTGTTTGGGATTCGGCATGCACGCATTCGCTATTAAAAGTGAAACACGGATTCGAAGTCTCCCCTCTGTGTCGCGGGCAGGTGTGGTAGCGGCGCGCCCGCCGGTTACCCCCCCCGACCCTTTCTTATTATTATTATTATTATTATAACGTTACTACTTATGATTACAAAGGCATTCGTTTTGTGGCATTGACGTTATATAGTTACACGTTCGTATTTACCGGACCATAGCAAGGCAAGCGTTACTCAATTCATATCTTAGTTCCTTTCTTTGCTCAGAGCGTGCCGAGTTGTACCCATTCTGCGGTCTGTTAATAAAGTTTTCAATCAGACAAGTGTATAGAACGAAGGCCTTTTATTATAACATTTCGTTGCAGTAAAATCATTATGCCTCGTTCCCTGAGGAGCGACGGTAATCGACTCCGGACTCCGGTCTCCGGTGGGAGCTAACGTACTATTAGCCGTGTTGTGACTGAGCTCTGATCAATGGCTGAGATTCAGGAAGTAAAAGCACTGCAAGATGCTCCAAAGTGTGACGCGTCTCTCTTCTGACCAATCAGTGGTCTGCAATGTTTCACGTGACTTTTCTGGTACCCAATAGGGTCGCTTGGAACCTCGATAGAGGAGTAGGGTATATCTGCAGAGCCGCAAGCCCAACGAGAGGAGAAACTTTATTTATTATTATAAAAAAACAGCGGTGATGCGGTATTCAGCCTACACTTGCGGTGGACGTGATGTAACAGCGATACCGCGGTAATGCGGTAATCGCGGCAGCTCTACCTGTGGGCCCTCTGAATCTCCATTTTTTCCAGTCCCGTCTCCTTCAATTGCTCCTTGATAAGCTTTTCTACATAATGGGTCACCGATTCCCCTTCGACTCCTTCTTTCAATCCCCATATTCCGATGTTATTTCTCCGTGACCTCCCCTCCATGTCCGACATCTTTGTCTCCATCTGTTCTTGTTTCTGAATCGCACATGTTAATACCTCGTGTATCTCCGTGTTCCATTCCTCCGCTTGTGCCGTCCTAGTCTGTAACTCGGTCACGTTTCTGTCCTGCTCCGCCATCTTCTCCTCCACCCTTTTGAGTTCTGTATTCATTTCACCTCTGAAGTCCTCCTGTTCCTTCCTCAATTCCTCCCGTAGCTTCCCAATATCATTCCTTATCGTGTCCGTGTTCAGTTTTATCGCCGCTGTTATGTTCTCCAGTATCCCGGCCTGCATGACCACGGCCCATCCTGGCATTCCCGTGTCTGCCTCAGCGGGACCTCCCCCTTCTTCCGCCTGTCTTTTCTCGGCTTCGCTTCGGGGACTCTGTTTCTTCAAATTCTCTTCTTCTCGTGTGTTCTCCATTTCTCTTTCCTTCACAATCGTTGTCTCTTCCTTACTTCTCGTGTGCATTTTAATTTTTAATTACTTTTCGGGTCCTTTTTTATCCGTTTTTTCGCTCATTTGACCAGGAGCTCTATCGCACGTGTGTTACCCGTCTGCTCTCATACCGAAAGTCGCAAAAAATATTTTTTAGGGGCACATTTTTAAATAACAATTTTACCATTATTTATATCGATTGTTTTTGATTTAAAAAAAAAGAAAAAAATTTATTTTATATAATTCTTTTTTTTAATAAAATATATATATTATATAATCATACTTGTAGTTGTATTATCTGCGAGACATCGCCACCACGCAACAAGTCTAAATGCTCGCTATATGCAACCAGCTCCACTGTCTGTGTGTACTCGAGTAGCCTCCAGCTACGGCCAGGATTCCCCGGAGCTGCAGCTGGACCCTATACTGTAGCCTCCAGCTACGGCCAGGATTCTCCGGCGCTGCAGCTGGACCCTATTGACTATATTCAGCGTGCCCTCAGCTCGAATACGCATCGACTCAGTGTTATAACTTATAAGACATTGATATCAGGAGCTATCTGAACTATTTAGTTTAATGGGACGTTTCGTTTTGAACAGTAAGCTAACGCAAGCTATCATGCACTACTAGACTTACTGGAGCATTTGTTGATAGCTATCAGTAGCTAGCCAGCTGGCAGGCTCACCGAGGTCCCAGTGTCCCACTAGAGACTAGTGTTTACAACAGCCACGGGTGCGGGAGGGAGGAGGCGCAGCAGACGCCGCAGCTCTCTCCGTGTGTCTGAGTTCAGTTCAGTTCGGCTCACTATAGGAGGTCGAACGCGTCGAAAATATGAAGCAATACTAACTTTACTTTTCTTCATAGCTAAATCAGACAGTCAGCCAGTCTATCAGAGTGAGTGCTCAGTCGATTGTTCCCGCTGATCATACCTGCTGAGTGCTCACTGCTCAGCTCGCGTGAGTGACGTCATTGCGTCATCACACGCCTTGGATAATTTAGGAGTGAAATGCGAATGAAAGGCTTGAAAGCAGTACTCGCAAGCCCGCCCCAGATAATATTTACCAATCGCAACGGCCAATTAAAGGGGCAATTCGCGACGATATCATCGCAGTGTACAGCCCTGAGGAGTATTCCAACGTAAATCACTTTTCCATCAGTAACGTTACATTGTTTGTATTTCCATCTAACGTTAGCTCACGCTAATGTGGCTAACTGATCGACCTCTCGCACACAATTAATGACATGTTGCGGACAGCCATATCGGTGACAATGTTTAGCTTTTAGTGCCAAATGATAAGAGTCTGAGGCGGAGTCTCAAAAGAGAATGTTGAATATTTATTGTGCATTAAAACAGCGCCTCTGCTACAAACTGAAGTTACCGGAGCCTTCTGGAGTGCATTGTGCAACAACATATAACGTCCGTGTGGAATCAATGTCCCAACCAGCGTTTCCGTTAGCCGGTAATTACCGATATTTGACCGGCAAAATCTGTTGAAGTCCAGACATATTTAATCTCTCCGGTCTTAATGTCCGGTGAAAATAATTCCCTCTAAGCACAATTTGATTATTTGAATTGTATTAAAATAGGCTAAAATTAAATAGCCTATGCGATGAACGAAACAATCATTACATTTGTTTCATCGTTGCTTCTAATAATGACAACGACGTTGTCAGCGAGAGCTTAGTGCTGAGTTTGCGAGTGCATGTGTAGCTGCAGAGCCGGAGCAGCAGCGGCACAGTGCAGTACTCCAATTCAGCCATTGGCAATTCACCTGTTGGATGGGGGGCGCTGCTGAGCGGTCCCCAGATAGAGCCAGAAAAGAGCCAGAAAACAGCTGAATCTGCTGCTCTGCATCGACATACTCTCGCAAATAAGTCATTGGGAGGTGGAGAGAGAGAGAGTCGTCACGCAAACCCACGATAATGTTGCCGTCTCTCTCTGCCAAATTTCTCAGTTCTTCGCTTGATATAATTAATACAAATGTCTAGTGATGCACCGATGTGAAAATTGTGGCCGATACCGATAACCGATATTAATATTGCTGTTCTGGCCGATACCGATATTTACCGATGTCGATATCTCTTTATAGAAAACACTTTTTTATGATAATCAAATAAAGAGCTATTTTCCAAAACGCATAATTTTTTTTACTTTTGTAACTTATTTTCAGAAATGACTGATATTTTGAAACTATTTAAGGCCAAAACATGTAAAAAGAAGAAAAAAAAGATTAAAAAAAAAAAAAAAAAAAAAAATTTAATATCGGCCCTATCTTGATATCGGACCGATACCGATGTGTAAAAAAACGGCCATATCGGCCGATATTATATCGGCGGCCGATATATCGTGCATCACTACAAATGTCCAATATAACGGAATTCGTTATAAAGTCGGCAGCAGCACGGAGTCTCTGGACTTATTTTATTTGGAATATAATGACTATATACGCAAAAGTAGCCTAGTTTTAAGTAAAAATATTATAAATCTACATGCCTTGATGATGTCATTCTTTTGTTTTGTTGTCATTCTTTTGCCTATCAATTGTTTTTAAGCTCAATAAACTCTGACCGGAATTTCTCTCATTTGACCGGTAGAGGACACTGAGGCCGGCAACAATTTTTTCTAACGGAAACCCTGGTCCCAACAACCATTCAGTGGGTGAACTCATTGAGATAGTTGTCAATTAATGATACTAATCTATACAATCACCTAGGGCTGTCTTAAATACTTCGAAGCTTCGTTCGATGGCACAAGCTTCGAACATTAAAAAAAAATCGAAGTTTAAAAAAAGAAAAAGAAAAATCAAAAATTTTACTTTATTTTTATTTTTACTTCGGTGTGTGTGTGTGTGTGTGTGTGCGTGTGTGTGCATGGGGCCATTGGGTGGGGCCGGGGGACAAATACACTGGAGGAAAGTAACCCAGCTCAGCACTGCCCAAATGATATCATCACTATTGCCTGTTTGAAGAATATCATCCTCAAACACATATACACCACCTACACGCCTATTCTCAGTCCTTGCCCCACAATGGTGGAATGAACTACCCACCCCAGTTAGGACAGCCGAATCCCATCCAATCTTTCGCCGTCGACTAAAGACGCACTTCTTCAACCATTATCTGAAATAAAATTTAAAAGATTAAATGAAAAAAATCTAACCCTAACTAACCTTACTGTCATGCACTTGTCCTAATAAACTAACCTACACTGTAACATGCAACACTTTGATGAATATTGTTACTCAGCTGATAGAGTTGTATCCTTCCTGATGACCTGTCGTACAGAACTTGTAAGTCGCTTTGGATAAAAGCGTCAGCTAAATGACTAAATGTAAATGTGAATGTAAATGCCTTGTAGAATTCCACACATCCACCCAACCCCCCCCCCCCCCCCCCACCTCCAATGTACAGCCCCCCACCCACCCACCCCCACCTACCCAACCTCCTCCAATGTACAGTTTCTACGTCAAATCTATATACACTCTTTTTCTGGACACTTTTTGTATCACAAACAGTACTGTATTCGCAAATCTGGTATGTCATAAATGTATAGATGTAGCAGTACTGTCTATCTGTATGTCGTGTATCTGTCATAAATGTTATGATGAATTGAAAATGGGGGACCCTGATGTAAACAAGACGAAAGTCTTTCTCTGGTTGGCATCCCCTTAACAATTGTATGTATTGAGCTGTACTGTACGGTGTACCCATTCTGCAATCTGTTAATAAACTTATCAATTAATCGGAGGCGTGTCTGGCCAGGCGCGCGATCCCGCTAGGAACCCGCGCGTGAAATTCATGCGTGTTGTATGTGAGAGCTCCGTTTTGATTGATTGATTGAAAAGTTTATTAACAGATTGCAGAATGGGTACAGTACAGTACAGCTCAATACATACAATTGTTAAGGGGATGCAGACCAGAGAAAGACTTTCGTCTTGTTTACATCAGGGTCCCCCATTTTCAATTCATCATAACATATATGACATACATGACATACAGATAGACAGTACTGCTACATCTATACATTTATGACATATCAGATTTGCAAATACAGTACTGTTTGTGATACAAAAGTGTCCAGAAAAGGAGTGTATATACATTTGGCGTAGAAACTGTACATTGGAGGAGGTTGGCTGGGTGGGGTTGGGTGAGGGCTGTACATTGGAGGTGGGGGGGGGTTGGGTAGGGGACACACACACACACATTTTACACTGTACATTGGAATACTGACAAAGCCTTACTTGGTCATTTACTGTACAACTAGGTTAGGACATTTGTAGGGGCCAGTTTCGAATTGCAGTCTCACGTAGGTGTTTTTTTATAGTGTTTTTGAAAGTGGGTAGTGATTCACATTCCTTTACAGCTTTAGGTAGGGCGTTCCACATTGATGTGGCATAGTTGCGAAACGTGTTTAGTCCCTTGTTTGAGCCGAATCTGGGTTTTACATGATTTGTGGAGCTCCCTCTGGTGTTGTGATCGTGGTATTCACTGACCTTTGGGAAGTACATAGCTATGCTATACCGTGAGCATAGCTATGTCCGTGAGGGCTTGGAGCAAGCTAGCCCCTTTCGTGACTTTCGGTTTGCAAGCCTGTGGCTTTTGTGACCGGAGTCACTTGCCCACCCGCCCCGATCACCCAGTAGAGAAACGACCAAGCGTCGTCAAGGGGCTCGCGGTGTGTCAAGAATACATCAGATCTGAATTTCAAAGATACCCAGCGTACAATATGGGTCTAACACAGCTTCACGATGGGGTCTGGAAGCTCGGAGTTGCTAATAAACAGTTTAAAACATTGTTACTCGACGAGTGGTATTTACAGACCGAACGTCCATCTCCGCCGTTCGTGTCACAGCGCATGCGCACCATGCCGCGTTCACGTTACTGGGAAGAAGCGGAAGAACCAGAGGACATCTCGTTGCTACAACTAGGAAGCCTTCACGCTTTGACTCTATATATATCTATGACGCCCACATCCATACTTCCGCAATTCGTGACGCGAAGTGGGAGATATGGGGTCTATAAAAGAATCCCATATGTCCTAGTAGGAATTACCACTAGGAGGCTGACGTGAATGGTTTTTCCCAGTCGGAAACTGGTTCTTCCGCTTCTTCCCAGTAACGTGAACGCGGCATGGTGCGCATGCGCTGTGACACCAACGGCGGAGATGGACGTTCGGTCTGTAAATACCACTCGTCGAGTAACAATGTTTTAAACTGTTTATTAGCAACTCCGAGCTTCCAGACCCCATCGTGAAGCTGTGTTAGACCCATATTGTACGCTGGGTATCTTTGAAATTCAGATCTGATGTATTCTTGACCAGTGATGCCACTAACGCGTTACTAAGTAACGCGTTATTGTAATCTGATTACTTTTCCCCGAAAATAGTAATCTAACGCGTTAATCTTTACAAGCCAGTAATCTGATTGCAGTTACTTGTCCAAGTGGCTGTGCATTACTATTTCGTTACTATCTCATCATAATGCAGGCGGAATGCAGTATTTTCTTTCGTTTTCGACAGTCAAATATATGTTTGGAAAGCTTTTCCTTGTATTGGGGAGTGACGTCACAGCACGCAACCTGGCGTGTTGAGCCATGCTGGTGGGCGCGGCTGTTATTGTTATTTTCAGGCTGACCTAAACTGCGCGCTAGCAGGGAGAAGCTCGCGCTCGTATTCGTAACGCTTTCTTGCACTGGAAGTTCACTAGTCTACTTAACGTTTGTTAAGCCGGGTGAAAAAAACATTCACTTTGCGGAGGAAACAAAATACTGTCTACCGCATATGGAATATACAGCACAGCACGACCGTCGACTTCTACAGGACACGGAGCTGCACCACCAGCCAAACAGTATGTTCCACCTTTGAGTTAAACATCTTTTGCATTGCACTATAATTCATGAACATGGAACACCATACTGCAGTATGTAGGTTGTCAGTAGCACACTGACAACACTGCAGTATATATATTCCCTCCCCGCCGTATATATTTCCCTCCCACCCACCCACCCCCTCCTAATGTACAGTCCCCTCCCCATCATATGTATATACTCTGTCATGATCTAGGGGTAACAGTACTGTATATTTGAATACCGCTTATGTCACAAATGTATCAGTACTAAATACCTATATGTCCCTATGCCATAAATGTCATGTATGTTGTGTATGTCATAAATGTCTATATGAATTGAAAATGGGGGACCCTGATGGAAACAAGACAAACGTCTTTCTCTGGTCTGCATCCCCTTAACAATTGTGTGTATTGAGCCGTACTGTATTGTACCCATTCTGCAATCTGTTAAATAAAGTTTTCATTCATTCATTCATTCATTCATTCATTCATTCACACAATAAATAATAATAACGTAGAACCATATCTGAATGGGGCAGGCCTCAAAGGTAGGCTACATATCAGCCTACATGTGGTGTTATTGACCATTTATCTTTTGTGAAATCTATAGATCTATAGATAGCAAGATAGGCCTACCTGCCCTATTAGTACATTTTACTCAAACTGAGTACATTTTACTAAAAATGTTTTGTCATTCTTATGTTGTGGCAGCAGCAGGGACGACGACTTCGTAACCTAGTTACTTTCAAAGTAACTAAGTTACTCTGATAATCAAGTAATCAGTAAAGTAACTAAGATTACTTTTTAAAGGAGTAATCAGTTATCAGTAATCGGATTACTTTTACAAGTAATCTGTGGCATCACTGTTCTTGACACACCGCGAGCCCCTTGACGACGCTTGGTCGTTTCTCTACTGGGTGATCGGGGCGGGTGGGCAAGTGACTCCGGTCACAAAAGCCACAGGCTTGCAAACCGAAAGTCACGAAAGGGGCTAGGAGCAAGCCAGAGTAAACACAGTTTTCAATCAATCAATAACAACATTAACCAGACTCTCGTTGTTTCTATTCTGCTAACGTTACCTCTCATTGTGTCTATTCTACAAGCTTTAACGTTACCTCTCGCGTCTATCTGCTAACGTTAACGTTAGCATTAGGCTAATAACAAGCTTTAACGTTACCTATCGCGTCTATCTGCTAACGTTAGCATCAGGTATTAACCGGATGGTGATGACCTCACGTTGTGTCTATTCTACTAGCATTAACGTTACTAGTACAAACAATCAATAGCGAGTATTGATCACGCTATGTACGCTAGCCATGCTAAAACGCAAGCAAATTAGCACCTAAGCCAACAACAAGCTTTACCAGGTACTTTGGTAATGGAAAACCGAACATGCCGAGTCGAGTAGGTACTATGCAGCGGGAAAGCGCCATAATAATAATGGTCCAATGTGGGGCTTTGGCCCAAAGACTGTTTGCATTAACAAAGAAAACAAGAAACTATTCGGCCCGAACTGGTCACGTGATGCCTGTATGCTACGCTAGCTAACATCGGTATTGATATTATCCAACCAGGCAACTCGCTTTTACATTGAACTTAGCATGTCATTGGCATTTTCATAAACAGTGCAACACGTACAAAGCAATAACAGTAGCAACCAAACGAAAACACAATTGTTCACATTCTTACCTGCATAGTGGAACTTATTAGTTAGTTAGTTATTAGCAGTGATGCCACTAACGCGTTACTAAGTAACGCGTTATTGTAATCTGATTACTTTTCCGCGAAAATGGTAATCTAACGCGTTAATCTTTAAAAGCCAGTAATCTAATTGCAGTTACTTGTCCAAGTGGCTGTGCATTACTATTTCGTTACTATCTCATCATAAATTCATAATGCAGGCGGAATACAGTATTTTATTTCGTTTTCGACAGTCAAAAATACGCTTAGAGCTGTTTACTTCTCTTTGGGAGTGACGTCACATGTCACGTTTTCAAAGCGTGTCTGAGCACGTAACCTCGCGTGTTGATCCATGCTGGTGGGCGCGGCTGTTATTGTTATTTTCAGCCTGACCTAAACTGCGCGCTAGCAGGGAGAAGCTCGCGCTCGTAACGCTTTCTTGCAGCACTGGAAGTTCACTAGTCTACTTAACGTTTGTTAAGCCGGGTGAAAAAAACATTCACTTTGCGGAGGAAACAAAATACTGTCTACCGCATATGGAATATACAGCAGCTGCACAGCACGACCATCGACTTCTACAGGACTCGGAGCTGCATCACCAGCCAAACAGTATGTTCCACCTTTGAGTTAAACATATTTTGCATTGCACTATTCCATGAACATGGAACACCATACTGCAGTATGTAGGTTGTCAGTAGCACACTGACAACACTGCAGTATATATATTCCCTCCCCGCCGTATATATATATTTCCCTCCCACCCACCCACCCCCTCCTAATGTACAGTCCCCTCCCCATCATATGTATATACTCTGTCATGATCTAGGGGTAACAGTACTGTATATTTGAATACCGTTTATGTCACAAATGTATCAGTACTAAATACCTATATGTCCCTATGCCATAAATGTCATGTATGTTGTGTATGTCATAAATGTCTATATGAATTGAAAATGGGGGACCCTGATGGAAACAAGACAAACGTCTTTCTCTGGTCTGCATCCCCTTAACAATTGTGTGTATTGAGCCGTACTGTATTGTACCCATTCTGCAATCTGTTAAATAAAGTTTTCATTCATTCATTCATTCATTCATTCATTCATTC